>NC_092336.1:466762500-467074705 GCF_046630445.1 Rutidosis leptorrhynchoides
TTGCGCCACGTCGCTGCCTGCGCTCAGGGGTGCGCCCACTGCGCTGTCCACCACATCGGGGCTATAGCCTAGTTCTGATACCATTTGAAATGATCGTATAGCCCAAACACAATGTCGTGCAATATAAGCCCAAGAGTCCATCATTTTCTAAAACCAATTGGTGATAGAGGGACTTCCCCTTAGACTTATATACATACATTTGTTTTGTCCCATGACCGATGTGGGACTTTGGTTTGCACCTCCAACACGTGCGTGATCTGATTCTGTTTTAAATTAAATAAAACCCCACTTTTCTTTTATTCCAACTCACTTCAAAACACACACACTTCACACACGGCTGAGGAGATCGACCGCACGAAGAAGAACGCTCATTCCTTCAATCTCAATTCCTACTTTCGGTATGATTAATCCTTTCTTTCCTAACATTCAATTGTGTTTGTATGATGAATTAGGGTTATGAAGAAACCCTAACTAGAATAAATCAAAACTTAAATTGATGCAAACAATCAAAATTGTTCTTGAAGAACAATTTAGAAACGATTGTAGTAGTGATTGTAGTATGTCTATGCATTGATTTAACTTTGGACAATTCTAGGGTTCATTATACATCTAGGTTAGATTTTCATAGAAACATTGTTCATATGATATAAACAACATTGTTGCAAATTGAGTGTGATAATGTTAGATGTCAAAACATGTGTTGATGATGATCTCAAAAGTCTAGAACACATATGAACTTTGTGAAAATCTTAATTAAGTTGCAAACTCATTGACACTAATGAAGAGTGAAAATGTGAAGAACATTAACATCAAAACATCTAAGTATTGATGATAATTAAAGTTTGCAAAACTTGTTGTCTACAATTGAATTATACACTTTGAATTAATTTGAAGTGTCAATACGCAGAAAATGGCCAATTAAGGAGAAAGCTCATCCAACTTTCGTCCATACCAATTGACACTCGATAGAGAAAAAGTGAAAAATCGAAAAATAGCAGAAGGAAGAAGAATTGAAGCAGAAGATTTTCCTGAAATGGTGGCAGCTTTCTCAGATTTAAACTGGGATGTATTTCTTGATCTAAATGGACCAATTTATCTATCACTCGTTCGAGACTTTTACTCTAGCTTGGTCTATACCAACGGATCAGTTTCCTTTAGGCTAAAAACAACAAGAACAACTGTAACACTTCAAGAATTTGGAAAACTTTTAGGAGTTTCAGCAAGTGAACACAGGTTCTTCCACACAGGACACAGTCTGACCTATCTTCCAGATTTCATCAACAAAGATGCTGCCATTTGAACACTGTGTGAAGACAACGCTCCAAGAGAAGAAATCCTCAGTCGAGGAGTATTGGGCAAACATCTGCGAAAGAAGTTCCGGACATGGAACACAGTGATCGACTACAATATTTACTGTAAAATGGGAAATCGTTCACATATCCATGCTGTTCAGATGGCTCTCCTTTGGTGTCTAGAATTGCAAGAACCAGTGAACATGGCTTACTTTATGGCCATACGAATGAGCGATGTACCAAAAGATTCAACAAGAGCTCTTCCTTATGGAATGCATCTTTCAAAGTTATTCGAAAAACTAAGAACAACAGATGACATTCGCATGAATCTAACCAATCAAATATCTAATCGCCATACATTAACATTGATGGGGTGGGATGATGAAGATGACTCTGATGAGATTGAAAGAGTCTATGAAGCCATGACCAACTCTCAAATCAACTTGGAAGATATATCCGACAGTGATGATGAACAGTTTACAGATGAAGTTAATGATCCTTTTTACGGCTTGGATCGTGATTCAAAAGCTGAACGAATCTACCTGAATCAAGCCAAGATAAATAAGTATCAATCCAAGATTCGACTGCTGCTGAAGAAAGCTAAAAAGTCTTTCTCATGTCGAATTAGTAACGATGTGAGAAGTAGAAGGTGAAGGAAGTGAGAGAAGATAAAGTTATTATAATGTTGGTTGAATAACTTGTTTTGTAATAAAATGTGTGACTATTTGAATATTTCTTGGATGGAATCTGTTTAAATTGAGCTGATTAATCTATATTTCTGCAGATCACACACGGCCAACCACACGGTCGACCGTAGAATCGACCGTGTATCAGTCTGACATTTCTTCTTCTCTCTCCTTGAAAAATAAATGCACATTGAACCTCTCAAATCTAACTGGATCTGTTTTCAAAGTATCATTCACAAATTAGCATACTTGAATATGATCAAATTTCTCAAAAGATTCAATTGCTCCAAAAGGGAATGAAAGATTAAATGAAGGTTCATCTTTTTCCCTTTAAATTGATTAGTTTATGATGCAAAACTCACTACATCACCTCACTCAAAATGAGTCAAACAAACAACTCTCCTAACAATCCTTTTGTGATTGATTTGTCTTCTTCAGTTTCCGACTCCTTTGAAAATCACTATCCTAACCCTCAAGAAGAACGAGATGTGATCAACCGCAACCGACAAATGGTTAGCACTAGACCAATTGACGAAGGTTGTATGGTCACTATTGAGTACTTTTCAAAAGAGCTTCTCGAGAATTTTGCTTACATAAAATGGGATTCATTCTTAACCTTAAGAGATCCCATTCACTCCACTCTTGTTCGTGAATTCTATGCTAACTATGAATTCACTACCCCAAATAACATCAAATTCCGGTTGTTTGATAAAGGATTTTCCATGTCTCTCAAAGACTTTGGAAAATTTATGCATGTTCCGGATGAAGGCGTGGAATGTTTCTCCTATAGTCCATATCTCCTCTGTCTTCCCGAATTTGTCACAAAAGGTGACATCATCAACACCTTTTGTCAAAGGCCTATCAATCACATTGAAATCCAAAGTGATGGTCTTAAGGCAAATCATATTGCACCTAAGTTTGACCTTTGGCTCAAATTCATAAGTCAAAACATCTACTACAAGGTAGAAACACCATCCACAAATGTTCGTGCCTGTGAAGCCTCACTACTCTGGTGTCTCCAACACCGAATTCAAGTCAACATGGCAGTGTTCATGGCAAAAAGGATGAATGGATTGGTGTACAATGAATCTCTCTCCCTTCCCTATGGGGCGCACTTAACGAAGCTCTTCACGCAACTGTGCGTTCGAGATGTACATCCTGTTGGTCTAACCACCCTCCCAATCAGTTATGATTCGGTTCGACCTTTTAATGAAGAAACAGAAGGTGAGAACACACCTTCCTGGAGTGTTACGGGATCTGATGATAGTGTTGAAGATGACCAGTTCATTGCACTATTATCCTCCACTCAAATGTCCATCCTTCATCGTCAGAATCGTCGAACTCACAAGATCCTGCGACGCTTTCTGAACAATCTTGTCTGTGGAAAATGCTCATCTCACCCAAGCGCATCTCGTCCCATGTAGAACAAACCTAGGATTGATCTACTGCACTTTCCATGCATATTTTCATATATGCATCACTATGTTTCGTGCGTGCTTTGAATAAAATGTGTGCTTGTCATGTTTTAATATATGTTTTCCAACGTGCACAATTTAAGGGGGAGTTTTGCTCTAAGGGCGAGCTTAGTTCTAGGGGGAGCTAACCTTTTTGCTTCGACAAAAGGGGGAGAAAGATGGATACAAGTGATTGTTAACACTTGCGTATTTATAGCAAAATGTCTCTCATCACTTGTATGTTTGTCATTATCAAAAAGGGAGAGAATGTTAGTTGAATGTTGGTTAATGAACTAAACGACAAACTTAAGTATGATTAACCAAAGAATATGTTTTGATGATGACACATACATATGCATAAGTAATGAGTGACATTTTAACATAAAACACGCAAGGTCACTAATCCATACTTTATCTTGCAAACGACCAAGTCAAACATAGCTTAAATAATAGTTCAGCAAAATACACGGTCAAGGTACGGTCGACCGCACAGCTAGCCGCAGAACCCCAAACTGAATTGCAACGCAGTATTATGAAAACAAGTTGCACGGTCGCCACCACGGTCAACCGCAGTGCGACCGCAGTTTTCTCTGTTACCATTTTTGACCAAATAAAGTTTGACTAGTTCCCGACATCTATAATTCATGAAACCTTTCTCAACATGCTTAGAATAGATGCCTTCTCCATACTCAATTGAGTTTTGGTCATAAAAACACTAGTTTTGGTTAATTACACCTAATGACATCTTAATGACAAATTAACCAAAATTAGGCATAACACATAAATGTTAATCAACAACTTGTGATCTTAATTCTTATCTAGATATCCTAAATATTATCATCAAGTACCAACACACTTAAGCCAATGTCACTAGAACAATAATTACTATTAAAATGACTTAGTGATTAATTAAGGCTAAATGAGGAACAATGCTCTCAAGTATAACTAAGTAATGACTTGTAATCCTAAAATACACTTAGATACATTTAGGATGGTCACCAAGTCTAACTAGAGATTGCTCTTTCCTTGTACATGTGTTGGACATTAATGTGTGCTTACACATTAATCAAGCAATATGTTATATTGCACTTAAGCTTGAGTCATAAGTTGTACAAGTATCTATATGATTGATCCTAGAATAACTATCTCTTGCTATATGTGAGTATTACTTGCTACTTGTCAATATGCTTAATACTCATAAACTTGTCAACTTGATTAATATGTTTGTTATGTGCTTACTAGTTAGGATTCAAGTAACTAACATACTCCAATAGATTAAGTGTAAAATGGTTCACAATGAAATTATAGTCAATTGTCTATTTGGTCGAGTCTAAGTAACTAAGTGTGATTGCTTATTCAAGAATGACTTAACTTTAATGTCTCTACATACTTCATGGTTATCTTATGGAGACATTGTTCAATTAATCTCTATCTAAACTAAAATGGAACATAACTTGTGATTAATTGAAACTAGGAAGTTAATGACATGGTGACTAGTCTTTAGAATTGAACCAAATGCATTAATGTGACTAACTAAGTCTTGACCAAGCTGAGATTTCCCAATATACCTATCAAGACACTTCTCCAAGAATATTGGGTTTGCCACTTTTGGAATGTTAAGTCACTTTCATGCAATAAGACTAAATCTCACACACTTAATGCATGTAGTACTTGTATAGGATGTTTGATTTTTTTTGCAGGTGCTAGAAGGAGTAAATGTGCCAAAAAGTGGTGTTCAAATTTGAGTCAAACGTCTATACAACGGATACTAAATTTGGACCGGAGCACGCACGGTCGAACCACGGTCGACCGTGATGGCAACCGTGTGGCAACGGCTACTTTTTGAATCCCTCTATAAAAGGCAAACTTTAATGAGCATTTGAAGCTGACCCTCTTGCACATTTCAAATGCTTATTTTCAGAAATCACAAGGGCTCCAATTACTACTCAAATGTGATCAAGCAAGAGAAGATTCTATGATCTTATAGATATAGAATTTGGTTGTTGTAAACTTACTAATCAAAATCATTAATCTTGTGAGTTTACTTAGTGTAATGTATGTCCTAGTATTGTCTTAGGATCATCATTACAAAGTGTATAAGTCTTGTAACTTCAATTAGTAGAAGCATATGTTAGCTTAGTGATCTACTTCCTTAAAGGGACTTAGGAAGTTGATTAATCTTATTTGGAGATTAATACTTGTCCAAGGTGAAGACAAGTTGATCTAGGTTGGAGTTGATCTTTCAAAGGGATAGAGAGATTAGGTTTGTTGTCTACCAAAGAAGTTGAAGTCTTGTAAATCGAATCTCCACCGGGTTTGGAGAAAAGTGCTTAGTGAAGCAAAAATCCTGATTAGTGTAATCGGGGAGTGGATTAAGGTGGATTAGTTAACATCCACCCGAACCACTATAAATCCTTGTGTCTGTTCTTTACATTATTTCATTTATCATTTTGAACATTTACACTACACACATCAAGTTTGAGTTGAATTGGTTGATCGAAGTTAATCGAATTTGGTGATCAATCGAAAAAGTGTTAAAAACGTATTAAGTAACTATTCAACCCCCCCCCCCCTCTAGTTACTTACAGTTTTCTTTCAGACATTTCATCAAACACCTTACGTGCATCATACGTTATACGGTTTTTCTTTCAGACATTTTATCAAACACCTTGTGTCCTTGGGTATAATGAAACTGATGTTGGGTATCTGAGGTTCAAGTAAGCATATTTAGATATTTAGTGAAGGAGTAGCCACAAGTAAATGTTAATTGGTCTGATCGAGCTGTTATATAGATTTTAAGTTTTTATACACAAATTTGATTAACATCCAATAAATGATCGTCTAATGTAGCCTGTTTTGTTACCATTAATAATAAGATAAGATATTCTAATTCTAATTATTTCCTATCACATAATAAGTTTCAAAGACAGTGCCAAGAACCTCATAAATTCACATCAGGTAAGATGCACATAAGGTGTTTGATGAAATGTCTGAAAGAAAACATTGATCATGATATCAGGCAGGAGCAAGAGGCACCTTGCGTCCTTGCGTCCCTGGGAAGCAAGGTCGTTCACCGGGAAGCAAGGTCGCAAACAGGCACCTTGCCCCTTGCGCCTTGCGTGGGCAAATTGTCAACTTTTTTTTTTATGGGTGTTGAGTCAAAAAAAGGGAGAAAAAATGGGCTTTTTAGTGATAATCCCTTTTTATATCTCTTGTTTGTAATGCTTTACTCAAATATTGCTTCTGCTAGTTTTAATTTATTAGATTGTTGTATATCTTCATTTTAATTTTAACTCAGCAGGTTAACGATGATGAAAAATTATATCATGATAGTTCTAAGTTTCAATCGCGTGATGAGTTAGTAAAGAATGTGCGAGCATTTTATTTTAATAAAGGTTTTGGACTGTCTATTTGTAATTCAAAAAATGATACATTTGTGATTCTAAAGTGTGATCAGGGTGGTTCTTATCGAGATACATATGATGTTGGGGAAACAAGAAAAAGGAGCACTGTAACTCGTTTGATTGATTGTCCCTTTAAAAGAGAAGGTAGAAAAGGATGGGACGGTATGTGGATATTTAGAACAAAATGCTTGAAACATAACCATGAGCAATCTTCTGATATTTCTGGACATTCGCTATTTCGTCGATTGCCAGCTGATAGCGTAGAAAGTGTCAAAGATATGACGAAATCTGGAATACCCCCGAGGCAAATCCTTTGTTCTTTACGCCAACGAGACCCAAATCTCTCGGCTACCTCTAGAACTATTTACAACTTGAATGCAAAAGTTCGTAGGGAGAATTTAGGAAATAGGTCAATGGTTGATGCCTTATTTGAAGAGCTTCAAGTAGGTGGTTATTGGTACGATATTTTATATGATGAACAAGGGCATATAACGAGTTTATTTTTTGCACACCCTTTATCAATTAAACTGGCCATAACCTTTTCTGACACCTTTGTGATGGATTGTACCTACAAAACTAATAGATATCACATGCCTTTACTTGATATCATTGGAGTTTCATGTTTCAATACCTCGTTTTACTCTAGATTTGCTTTTCTTGAAAGGGAAGCTGAAGAAAGTTATATTTGGGCACTAAATGCGTTTAAGAAGATTCTAGGAAGTGAGAATCAACCGTCCGTAATTATGACAGATAGAGAACTAGCACTAATGAATGCCATAAGGTATTTCCAGCAGCTACAAATCTTTTGTGTGTTTGGCATATTGAAAAGAACGTTTTAGCGAATTGCAAGAAGCATTTTAAACGTGAAGCGGAGTTTGACATATTTATGTGTAGTTGGAAAAATGTGATATATTCAATAACAGAAGCTATTTTTTAAAATAATTGGTGGGAATTTAAGTTATCGTATGAAGTCAAGAAAGAAGCAATTGATTACATAATGAACATATGGTTACCTTGGAAAGAAAAATATCCTTCACAACTTCAACTTCACATCCTTAAGGAAAGAGATAACATACCTACATAACTCTTAACTTGAGTTAATGGATTCAGAAAATCTTCATGTTATTATGAAAATAGAGATAATATATTAACAACCTGTTTCATACTAATAAGATTGCATTCATTTCCAACATATGGTCTTTCAGTGAGCTAATGTGAGCTACTAACGTTGGATATAAATTCAATAGAAACTATAATTACTATATCAACAAAAGTCACTTTTATTTAAGGTAGATGCTCTACTAAAGAATCTAAATACTATTAGTTTTAGGTTTCCCAATGCATACAGCTTCTGAATCATACCCGTTTAATAAAAAACTATGACGTCCTCCTTATCTTTGTTCTTTTTTCCTCTAGCTAAAAATCTCCAAAGCTTCTCTAAAGACTAAAATACAAACATTGAGTAACCTGCCTAATGTCCAATTTGATACGACAATAGATAGTGTGGTGTTTATAAGAACTCAATTTCTGTTAGGATTTTCATCGAACACTTGGTAGACACGAGCTAAATATATGTGTTTTTAATATAACACGTATTAAATTACTTGTTGCACTGTGAATGATGTGTACCTTTGAACAATCGATTCGTCCAGAATATACATCATATACATAATCAGATTGGGTTTAATCGAAATATGCAACTACTGGAGGGTACTTTTTCTTTAATTGTTACTATATATTGAGGATTGATTAAGACGCTTTAATGCTAAACACGGAACTTTTCAACATTGTCACTCTTGATGTACAGCTATCACAGTGACAGTGAATGAAGAAAGATTGCTTCCATTTGAAGATATTAATCGGGAGATGATAAATCCACAACTCATTTTACTTGTTCCACCATGAAAACATGGTTTTTTTTTTCTTCCCAAATTATCCCTTGGAAAATTTTAACAAAAAACTTTTGTAAACTTATTATTAAAGGCAAATTAGTAAATGTTGGTGGAACAAGTAAAAGTGTGTTTGGAAAAATCATCTCCCCGATCGGAACCTAGAACCTAACAAAAACTACAAACTTAATTATGAACAAATATATAAGCACAAAAGGTGAATGTTTAGAAACCTAAGATATTTATAATGATCAAAGATATACTAGCATAATAAGAAGGTGAATGTTTACAATACAGCAATAAATGACTCAGAAAAGATCATAACCTTTGTGTACTAAGATTAGACGGAATATGTTCCTGAGTATTCCCTGCCGAAAGAGAACCATAAACCCTGTCAAATAGCGATATGTTTTTGCGAATCGTCACTTCCGTTCAGTGGCAAATTCAGGATTAAAACTTAATGGGGTCCTGAATTTTTTTTTCACAACTAATTATTTTTGACGGGTACTTTAACAGTTGTTTACCTCTAAAAAACTACAAATTCTAAAAATATACGGGGTCCTGTAGTAAAATTTAATGGTGTCATGTACGATTTGAAGAGTACTCCGTAAAACATTTTTAAAAACTAGTGGGGTCATGGGACCCCACTCCTCAATGCCTAGCCTCGCCATTGCTTCCGTTAATTCTATAATTTTAGATATTGAAATACAGGAAGGAATAGAGATTTGAGTAGATGGCAGTGGCTGTCGTGACACAAGTTCATAACCCTAATCGCCTTTTCGCGATAATTTGGGATTTTTTTTGGGAGATTGATTGAAAGACACGTATATGAAGGGTAAGGTAATTAAGGGAGTTGATAGTTAAAAACTGATTTATTAGCTAATAGTAATAATAGTCTAATAGAGGATGATTTATAAACGATTGGATTAAAGGGTATTAAGAGGTAATTTTTTGATCAAAGTTAATTAAGATGGTTTTAAAAATATTTATTACTTAATAATTATTCTCTTTTAATGTATAGGAGTAAGTATATAATAAACTTGCAACTGCATCCTGACCCAAAAACACACACCGATAAAACATAAAGGGAGATGATCTTGATACACCACTTTTAATCCATGTACACCTAATTCACTAATATACCCTTAATTATACTTAAAATAATAATATAAGTTCAAACTTCTAGGTATATAACTGTTAATATATGTGACAAAAGTGTAGATACATCAAAAAGTTGTGTGTGAGGATCACCTCCCAAAAACAAAAACCCTTTCTTAATCATTTTCTTGAAAAACACAAAGTAAATTCCTAAATCACACACGCATTTGATGACCGCAAGATTGTAACTTTCTAATACCCTTTTGAATCTCTAATCAAATCCATATTCTGGATTTTGTTAATTTGAAATTTTTATTGACTTCTCAAATCAAAATCGTTCTTTTCTTAAATTATCTTCCGAATTTCAAGACGAAACCAAGTAGTCAATCGGTTTCCTTAATAACCACAGAGGCATTGTGTGAGTGGTATAAGCTCTGAGTTGGATCTGAGTCATAGTTGGTGCATGTTCGAATTCAGGGAAGTTTTCTCACGGATTATGTTATAGTGAATAAAGATGTATGCCCTAAGCCACTCGGTTTAATCCAAAGCATACCGGGTACCGGATGCAGCGATGATGTGTGAAAAGTGTCCTTCTAACGCTTTTATTGGTGACAAATGAGAGTATTCGATGTCGAAATAACCGTTAAAAAAAATTGGGTCTTTAACAGCAAAAGCATATAGTAAATTAGCTAATTAAAAAAGGTGAGGTCTCGCTGGCCCACAAACATTTTTTGTCCGTATTTTTTGTAGTTTAAATAAAACTTATGTGTTATTAAGAGCACAAAACTATGGTATTCCAATCATCGATTCTGATGAAATTGCCCTCACATGCTGCGAACGTGGTAAGACTTAACGGGATAAAACTAACGAGAGTTACAGTTAGGGTCATCCGTGTTAGAAAATGAAAGATGAAAGTTAACAAGGTTAAATAAAAAGATAAAGGTCATCTAAGTTGTTTGTTACAAAGATGAGGAACCAATAGCAATAGCGCAATTTTATCTATTAAAAATAGATTTATACTAGTCGTATTAAATTAAGTGAAATGAAATAAAGAAGAGTTAAAATCCATGCACACCCCTTTGTCAATTCCACATATCAACATCAACTATTTCGATGACACTAGTTTGAAATTTTTATATTTATAAATTATACATTATATTAAATGTTTTTTTACATTGTTTATGTTTTTATCTTATACGCTTATCAAATACGTAGTAACTAAACGAAATGATTTACTCCGTAGTATTTTTGTCTTAGGAGTAGTATATTAACTTTTTTATATTTTTAGAAATAGATAATTTTATTTATATTTAATATTTAAATAACAAAAAACAAATAATTAACGATATATAATATTCCATCAGTCCTATCACAAATTTTCATATTACTATTTTGAACATTTATAATGGGATAAAGGTAGTATTACATTATTTCTCTAATCAAAAAGATCTATAAAAGAAGATTTACAATTTGAACTCCCAAGTGGAATGTACATGTCTTGTTAATTTTTATACTGTGTGTTTCCATTTAACACCATATTTAAATGCATTCCATTGTGTAACTGTCCCGTACATGGCAATCACTTTATAAAAGTGAATTTGCAAGGGCTTTATCCGGTACCTTCAACACATTTACAATGATGTTGTTTTAATTTCAACTTTTACTTTTATCTTAAAATAACTGTTCATATTGCCATTTAAATTTTCCATATGTGTACGTTATCAAAAATGTAATAATGGAAAAAATAACTCGAGACTAATAACTTTTATTTTTAGTTGCATATAATAAATTTTAAAATTTATATGTAACATCCTCAACTAGGGCCTAGAGGTATTTGACCAAATTGTCCTTCGATTAATATAAATTTATTAATATTAGTTATTTTATAATTACGTGCTTATAATTATTTGACTATACTATTAGATTCGTTTTGTGACAAGAGTCCCAGAATATACTTGTTTATTTTGATTGAACTTCGTTAGGACCTCCTAATGAGGTGTGTGGTATTATAGATAACTGGTAAATACATGTGTGAATCACGGAAGTGATTTCCCTCACATGAAGGAAACCTCCCTAGACATATATTCCTGTTTGTTCTCTATTTCCTCTTTTGGAAAGGTTCATCTAACACACATACGTCCTAAATTCCTATAAGCCCTAATCTCAATCTCATGCTTTTATTCTTGTTTTAAAACTAAAATTTGTAGCATGTGATTTCAATATTTCTATACGGTATTTCACAGATGATTTCCTGTACAAATTACTTGTGAAATTTTGATTTTGGGTTAGGTTTTAACCTAAATGGGTTTTGAATAAAAAAAGTGGCTTTTAAGCTGTTGCAAACGTCATATGATGTTAGGAAACGTTTACAAATAGTCTATATATGTTTTCTGTACAAGATTTGGTGTCAAAACAGTGTCAAAACGAGATTTGGGGTGTTTAGACTCGAAAACCTGCTGCTGTTGCAGATGAACTGCATCCATACTGATGTAGGATGAATCCGTACAACATGAGTCTTGAATCCGTACGGAGGAGATGTACCCGTACGGACGGAGGAACCCTGTAACCGTATGGATGAGCGATGTAACACCCTAAGATCGGGCCTAGGTGAAAATGACCAAATTACCCTTGTATGGCGTTAATTAGTGATTTAATTAATTACGTGTTTATGATTATCTGATTGTTTAGTTGAGACCAGTTCGTGACAAGGGTCACAGAAAAGGTTTGTTTATTTATTTTGGACTTCGTTAGGACCGCCTAACGTGGTGTGAAAGGTTTTAGTTTACAGTTAAACACCCGTGAGATATGGGGTATGGGTTGATAACCCACATATATAAGGCTGCTTCTAGTTGTTTCTTGCATCCCCAATTTAGAAAATAGAAACCGTACCTATGTGACGACCCGGGAATTTCTGATCAAATTTAAACTTAATCTTTATATGTTTCGGATAAAATAAGCAAAGTCTGTTATGTTGAGTCTCGAAAACTTTGGAACAGTTTACATGAATTCATTTGACCTTCGACTGCTCCCGACGAATCACGAACAATTAATTGTAAATAGATATGAATATATAAGAATATGTATATATAGAAAAATGTATATATATAATAACTTGGAATGCGTTAATAAACTAATATATGATTTAGTTGTTATATAAAATAAAATACGATATAATAAAATTATTATAAAATTTCTATTACTCATTGTTACTTTAACTTTATATATATATATATATATATATATATATATATATATATATATATATATATATATATATATATATATATATTATCTTTCAAATTTCAATCATGAACGTACTATGGATTTATATATCTATCTTGACCAACTATGGATACCCACACAAATTACTTGTGTTTTACTACTAATTCTAATTCGTTGTTCAAGAAAAACATCTTCACTACTTTATCTTTTTGAGATTTTACTTGAGCCAAGAAATACCCCCATCACTAACATATTATTTACTTTGGTTATTGATCAAACTTACCACCACCTTTATGTTACTCGACTCCAATCACAATCCAACATCTTTTCACGTCTCTAATATTATTATTAATCGAAATCAACTTTACTAATGCAAACAAATTAAGTTTAGAGTCTTTATCAACTTTATATCTTTGATTCATTTCTTCCTACTACCCGTGATTTATTATCAATCCCAAATACAAGACAATTCTCAATTCATTCTTTTTATTACATAGATCATTTTATCTATCTTTTACTATCTCTATTCTATCTATCTATTATACACAAACATATACATACCTATAGGATACACATGAAAATATAATCAAACCACTCTCACCTTCTTCATCACCAACCTTCTCTCCTTCTTTGTTCCTATCGACCAAGCCACCACTCGACCACCATGGAACTGCCATCACCTTCTACCACCATGAATACTTTCTCTCTCATCTCTCTTTCTCCTCTCTCTCTCTTCTATACATGACCTCCATAAAAACACCACTTCATCATCCTGTTTCTTGCTCGATAAGACCACCATGTTACCACCTATCTTCAATCACCAACACGACACCAACCCATCGATTTATTGTTGTTAACCATCAACGAACCAGGTTGCTACTACTCGCTCCTGAGTTTGAACCGGAGATAACGACCATTGAAAAACCCACCCAAGAACAACCATACATCATCGATCACTAGTTTAATGTGTTCCTCTTTTGTTTGAGTTAAACCCCAAAAACCCATCACCACTATCACGATTGTTGTTGCCGTACTACTGCTATCTCTGTGTTACTTCGAGAGAAAAATCACAACCCACCACGATGACCACCTTCACGACACCACCCTTCACCCTCTTTAAACCCTCACAGTTTGAAAACCACCTAGCTACTACTGCGTTTATACTTTTGTTCATGAAGGAAATGTTAAATAAAGAAAGGAGGTGTGAAACGAATAAAGAAAGGCTGTTGCTAATCAATTTTTTTTTTATACCAAACACCCTTTTTGACTTAGATTAGTGGATATTTTTTTTTTAGTCCATTAAACAATTACAACTTGAACTTCTTTTCATTTATTTATAAAGGGATTCTCAATTGAGACTATTCGATCATTAAAAACGACCGTTATCCAGGAAAGTCACAAGTTCATTCGGAAGAAAAAAATATGGAAACAGTTTAATCTTCAAAGTAACAAAATATTATGGTTACTCTTAGTGAACGAAAACGTGATGCTAATGGTAGAAAGATACGATAATGATGATGATGATATTCGCTTATGATAGGGGTGATGAGGATGGTATCATGATGATGACGTGGTCACGGTTATGATTATGATACACGACCATGATAATATAATGATGATGATGCAAGTTTGATTATTAGGATGATTATGATTAGAGGATAATTAGGATTTGGATTAGGGTTAGACGATTAAGATAAGGTGATGGGATGATGAAGATTAAATGATGCACGAGGATGATGATGTTATGATTAAGGATGATGACGATATCGGTTTTGATATGATGATTGGATGATCACGAAAAGAATAGATGATGATGATGATCATGGAAGGGTGATGAAGATGATGAATAAAATGATATGAATGATGTACAGCAGTTGATGTTTAATTGGATCAATAGAGTTTTTTGGTTCTAACAAGTAGAATATCAGCCTTTCATTGTTTAAAGGAAATATAGGAGCGAATTATTTCAAGAAGTGTCGAACAACTATATGGTTAGAGCACTGTTGTAAACGGCGTCCGTTGCGTTCGTTGCGACGCCCGTTGCGGCGTTTTGGTGATTAAACCGTTTCGACCCCGTCCCGTTTTCTTATAAGCCGGTCAACGGTTAAAAGTCAGGTCAAATGCAGGAAAAATTGAGTCAACGCCGGTCAAAAGTCAGAAATTCTGTTAAAATCGGTCATAAGTCGGTCAAATCAATCAAAATTGACTTAGTTTAGTATTTCATTTTGTATTATATTAACTTTAATAGCAATTATAGATACAAACCTATCAACGAAGGTTTTTTAGCTCTAAAATATGTGTAAATATATATTTATATATATAAAAGTCAACATTAGTCAACATCCGTTTCGACCCCGTCTCGGCCCCGTTTTTTCCGTTGCGACATTTTGAGGTCGCTAACGTTTCGGCCCCGTTTCGCGTCTTTTTCAACCTTGGTTAGGAGTACCTCTCTTAAACGAGAGGTCGTAGGTTCAATCATGGTTTGTGTCATATTATTTTTTTGAATTTAAGAAGAGAAAGGGAGAAACAGAATTACGGATTAGATAAATATGGCTGGGAGTATAATTGGAAAAGATTGAATGGAGGAGTGGTTATGATGTTGTTGGGTAAACGTGAGGTCGTGGGTTCGAGCCCGGCCATTGACATTTTTTTTGGGAAGCCTTGACATTTTTTTTGGGAAGCCTTTTCTTCTAAGGTAGTATCATTTAAAAGTATTAATATTATTATCATTATTATCATTATTATTATTATTATTATTATTATTATTATTATTATTATTATTATTATTATTATTATTATTATTATTATTATTATTATTATTATTATTATTATTATTATGATTATGATTATTTTTGTTATTGTTATAGTTAGTATTATAATTAGTGTTATTATCATACTTATAAGTATTATAATTGTTATTATCATAAGTATTATTATAAGTATTATTTATATAACTATTATCACTAGTAATATCATTAATTTGATTATTATCATTATTAGAATTATAATTAATTAGTATTATTATTATTACTAATATTGAAGTTATGATGATTATTAGAATTATTATAATTATTATTAATAAGTAAATTATTATTATTAGTAATACAACATTATTATCAAAAACTATTTTTTTTAACAGATAAATACTTTGTAGATAAAATATACTATTTTACATACACCATAATCATATTAATATTTCACATAATTGTATAAATCAAACTTACTAGTATTATTTATTTAAATACATACATATAACAAACTATTAATTTTAAATATAACACTAAACAATAATGTATATAAATAAATATGGATATACTAATATAACTATATAGATATTAATCATTTTGAATATATACAAATTTAATATATAATATATCAATTAAGATATAATAAATAAATTTGTTCGATTACGATTATGTGTATTAATAAATATACAAAATGGTATAGGTTCGTGACTCCGAGGCCAACCCTGCATTGTTCAGTTTGTCTAATGTCGTCATATGTATTTTTACTACAAAATACATTAGGTGAGATTCATTTGCCTTTTTACCCTTTACATTTTTGGGCTGAGAATACATGCGTAACTTTTATAACTGTTTTACGAAATAGATACAAGTAATCGAAACTACATTCTATGGTTAAATTATTAAACCGAATATGCCCCTTTTTAGTCTGGTAATCTAAGAATTAGGGAATAGACACCCTAATTGACGCGAATCCTAAAGATAGATCTATCGGGCCCAACAAGCCCCATCCAAAGTACCGGATGCTTTAGTACTTCGAAATTTATATCATGTCCGAAGGAGGATCCCGGAATGATGGGGATATTCTTATATGCATATTGTGAATGTCGGTTACCAGGTGTTCAATCCATATGAATGATATTTTTGTCTCTATGCATGGGACGTATGTTTATGAGAAATGGAAAATATGAAATCTTGTGGTCTATTAAAATGATGAATGATTATTGTTAAACTAATGAACTCACCAACCTTTTGGTTGACACTTGAAAGCATGTTTATTCTCAGGTACGAAAGAAATCTTCCGCTGTGCATTTGCTCATTTTAGAGATATTACTTGGAGTCATTCATGACATATTTCAAAAGACGTTGCATTCGAGTCGTTGAGTTCATCAAGATTATTATTAAGTCAATTATAGTTAGATATATTATGAAATTGTATGCATGCCGTCAACTTTCGATGTAAATGAAAAATTGTCTTTTAAAACGAATGCAATGTTTGTAAAATGTATCATATAGAGGTCAAGTACCTCGCAATGTAATCAACTATTGTGAATCATTTATAATCGATGTGGACTTCGTCCGGATGGATTAGGACGGGTCTCTACAACCTACACCTTGTCACTTTGTAAACCCTAGCTCTTGATCTTGTTAAATCAATTCAAACGAGTTGTGGATTCAGATTCCTAGTGATTTCGTGATCATTTCAAGGTAAGTAATACTTAGATTCATGTATTAATCTAGTTACAAATTGGGTTTTGGTATATTTTTATGCTTGAATCTTGATGATTATGTGTTTGTGATGATTGATATATGTTAGATTTAGTTTCTATATTCTTTATATGATGTTTTTGAAGTGATTTAGTGACCAGAACAAGCAAAAATCACGATTTGGGGTCAAAAAATGCGTAAACATCGTGTTGGTGCTGTTCTTCAGCATCCGTACGAGTGACAGCTCAACCACGCGGTTGATCACGCATTTGAGGGCTCAACCGCACGGTTGAGGGCTCAACCGTACGGTTGAGGGCTCAATCACGCGGTTGAGCACTTGTCAGCTTTTGGTAAAATTGAAAAGGGCATAACTTTCAAATCGTAACTCCATTTTTGATGAATAAACTATCGTTGGAATCGTATTGATGAGTACTTTTTAGTGGTAAATGTTTAAGAAGATGGATCAAACTATTTTTGGGGCAGGAAAATAGGTTTTAGCATGTATGTCCCGTTTTGCACGCACTTGTATGACGATATTGAATGAATTTATGTTGTAGACTTATAATATGATGAATATATGATGATATGACCTAGTTTATAGTATGAATCACTTATATTATTGATTAAAACACTATACTGACTTTGTTTATGATGTTTCCAGGTGATCAGGAGAAGTGAAGACTCAAAAATATAAGACCTCTGAGTTCTTCTAGTGCTGGTATTAGGTGAGTGGGTTAATCTAGTTGTTAAGGCATTTAGTGACATGACCAAGACCATTGACCGAGTTGCTATGCTTTGAACCTATGTTGGTGTGTGTTGTGGACTATGGCCTCGAGCGTTTGTTGGACCGACCTTGCTTCTGATCAGGCCGGGAGAGATCAACCTTGCTTCTGATTAGGTTGGGATCATTGATAATGTATGATCAGTATAAGTCGGAATCACGCGTTCATTGCGTGTTGAAGACTTATACTAGTGATACAGGGTTATGAGTTTTTGGTAGACTCTAGTCTGATCAACTTGGGTCATTGGCCCGGCCAGGCCGCCGAGTCTCTTAAGGGGTTGCTTCAGATTACCCACACGGTTGCTTTTGATTGTCCCTTGCTTGTGTTTATCACGGTTGCTTTAGATTGACCGTTGCTGTGGATGTTTTATGATGTGGTGGTCTTTGGATTTAGTTGATTGTTGGAGATTGTATGATATTGTGCTTATATTGTTTTTATATTGTATGGTAATGGGTAGATTGTTCTATTTCTGCATGTTCTAGTGGTTGTCTGATTAAATGTCCGCTTAATTTGATACTGCGTGTTCTAGTGATTGTACCTGTGTGCTTTAGCTGTTAGATTATGAGACGACCTGTCCTAATCCATAAGGACGAATACAATAACATATGATTACTTTGCGAGGTATTTGACCTCTAAATGATACATTTTACAAATATTGCATTCGTTTTTAAAAGACAAACTTTCATTACATTAAAAGTTGACAGGCATGCATACCATTTCATAATATCCAAACTATAAATGACTTAACCTGTCATTTTTAATAATAATCTTTATTGTGACGCCCCGTACCAAATCATCATGTACGGACCATCAACAACAGGATCATTACAAGGTTAAGTACTATATGCGTTTTCAAAAAGAGTTTGCATTCATAATTAAAAGTGATGTCAAACCAACATCGAAAGTTTTACAATCCAAAAGTATGCTTCACTAAGTAGAAGCAATAAATAAGTGTATGTGACCACAAAGGTCGTTACAAGACATAATTCAAAAGTACAAATGTTTGAATGCAAAGTAAAGTAGTTCATGCGTTGACAACTCTAAGCAGCGGGTGTCTACAGCACAAACTAGTACACGGCGGAAGCAACCTCAAGCACCTGAGAAATACATGCTTAAAAATGTCAACACAAAGGTTGGTGAGCTATAGTTTAAGTATAACAGTAATGTAAGTAGGCCACGAGATTTCAGTGCTACAACGAGCGTTTCGAAAGTATGTAAAAGTATATGCTAACCGTGGGCACTTGGTAACTAACTTAACATTTATACCCCCTGAAAGTACACTTGGCAAGTGCATATGTCTACGAAGTATTAAACACTCGTTAAATGCTAGCGCTACTAGCCCGAGTGGGGATGTCAAACCCTATGGATCCATATCTAAGATTCGCGTTCACGGTTCAAAAACCAATGATTAAACGTTACCGAGCTAAAGGGAATGTTTATGCCGTTGTATAACCCACACATATATAAGTTTAAGTACTCGTGCCTAGTATGTAAAACATAAAATCCACATGTATTCTCAGTTCCCAAAATAAGTTAAAGTAAAAAGGGATTGCTATAACTCACAATGATATGTAGCGGTAAAGTAGTAGTCGGGAAAGGTGTGCAAGTAAACGGTCCGAAGTCCTCAACCTAAGTCAAATAGTACTAAGTCAGTAAATCGTCTTAATAGGTTTAAAAGTATGTAATTAAGGTCTTAAGGGTCATCATCATTCATCATTAAACAAAAGGCGTAAAGTAGATTTCGTTTATGAATGTAGTTTAAAACAAAGTCTGACTTCAGTCAGTCACCACGGCCTCTACCCTTACTGAATTAAGGTGAGACTAGTGGCCATGGCTCCGTCTATGAGTCCCTTAAGTGTGGAAAAAATTTCAGAAGCAAACTCGTCTTCGTTTGACCGTGGCGACGGTCTAAGTGCGAGTAGGTCAGAAATTTCTGCACAACGTTAAAGGACATAGTGACGATCGGAGGGCCATAAATCCTAAACCGTAACTCAGATTAAGACGAGTCCTATATGAAAAGTTATCTACTCAAAAAGTTATATCTAAAAATCAAGGTTAGAACAGCCCAGGTCTACTGGTCTGTTACAGAAACATCAGATCAGTAGCTTTTGGACAGAAACAGTAAGTTTAAAAGGGTTCCGGTGGTCTTGGTGCTTGATGTTCATCATGGTTCTCATCCTTGATGCATATAGCTTCAAGTGTACAACTCATTGATATATATACATCATCTTAACCAAGTCTTGACCATCATAACCCTAGTGCAAGTCTAAGACATGAAGCACAACTCACTTAAGAGTTGCATGTAGTTTGATGAACCAAAGTTACATCAAAGTCTTAGGTTTGACACTTACATGAACTATAAGACTAATAATAAGTTACAAACTTGAAAATGAACTTATGAAATCAAGATCTTAAAATGTAGAACATAGTTCTTAGTTAGATCTTGAAGATCCAAGACTCAAAAGTCTAGATCAAGCATAAGTATACAAAGTTATAATTAAAAAGTTTCCTTTATATGTTCTTGAACTTTAAAGTTAACCTTAAGTTCAAGATTAATGAGATCAAAGTTAACTTGTAACATTTGACCAACAAGAACATAAATCATGAAATTAAAGTGCAAGAATGAAGTAGTAAACTAAGTAAACAAGTAAATTATTCATGGTTGTTCATACTTTAAAGATTTAAACCAAAGTTTGATCTTTAGAAAGTAAGCTTTAAAGTTTACTTCATGAACTTCAAGTATGTCTTTCAACCATGAACTTTATAATCTTTTGAAACAAGTAAGGTAGAACATAACTAGGTAGTTAGTTCTTGTATGTTCTTGAAAATACAAGATATTATGAAGAATCAAACTAGTAAGTTTGATTCTTGAAAGCTAGTAATTAAGTAACAAGAAACTACAAAGTAAGTAATTAATAACAACTAGTAATTACAAGTAATCAAACAACAAGTAACAAAAGGTGATGATGATGATTAGGTGATGTTTAGTTTCGGTTTAGGGACAAAGAAAGAAGAGAGAAAACTTCAAGTTACTTACAACTTGAGAGAGAAATGAGAGAAGGAGTTTGAGAGCAAATGGATGTGTGTGAGAAATGAGAGAAATGGATGAGTGAAGTAATAAGAAAAATGAAACAAAACCACTCCACAAGGGAGCCTTGGCTACGGTTTCTGCAGCAAAAGAATGGGGAGGCAATTGTTCCATGGTTACAAGCATGAAAAGTCTTACAAAAGTTGGGTAAAAGAGGTGATTACATGGGAAATGCATGCAAACTAGATTCCTAAACAAGTTAACTAACTAGTTACACTTGTAAGTGCTACTTACATGTAATATTGGACTAGTTAAGTCCACTAATAATGTAGGGTGGGCTTCTAAAGTCCAATAACACTAGTAAAGGCCCAAGTTCAATTAAAAGCCCAAGTATGCATGTAATTAACAAGTTAATCCAATTAAAAGCCCATGTAACTAACTAATAACCTTAGTTAATTAAAATGATTAATAAAACTAATCATGAATGCAAATAATATCTTAAAATATTATTCGTGAAAGTTCCGGGTGTCACAAAGACGTTTCGGGCAATTAAAGTCAAGTACGTTAAGTCATGGCAACATGTAAATGTAATAACATACATTCGTTTTATCACACGTATTAATAATAATAATTATTAATAAAATAACGTTGGAAATTCCAGGGTCGTTACATTACCCACCTGTTAAAGAAAATTTCGTCCCGAAATTTAAGCTGAGGTAGATGGAGGAGTCGGGAAAAGGTGAGGATACTTCCGCATCATTTGATCCTCTCGCTCCCAAGTAAACTCAGGTCCTCGTTTGGCATTCCATCGTACTCGTACAATCAGAATCTTGTTGCGTTCCAAAGTTTTGATCTCACGATCCATAATTTCAACAGGTTCCTCCACAAAGTGGAGTTTGTCATCAATTGTAAGTTCTTCCAGTGGTATGATAAGTTCGGGTGCAGCAAGACACTTCTTCAAGTTTGACACATGGAAGGTAGGATGAACTGAGCTCAATTGTGCTGGTAGATCCAAACAGTAAGCAACGGGTCCAACACGTTCTAAGATTTCAAAAGGATCAATGTATCGTGGGTTCAACTTTCCACGTTTTCCAAAACGGATCACACCTTTCCAAGGTGCAACCTTTAACATTACACGATCACCAACGTTGAATTCAAAGTCTTTACGTTTAAGATCGGCATAACTCTTTTGGCTATCACGGACAGTCTTAAGTCTAGCTTGAATCTGAGCAATCTTCTCCGTCGTTTCGTGGACTACCTCGGGTCCGGTGATTTGCTTTTCGCCTACTTTGGCCCAACAAATAGGAGATCGGCACTTACGGCCATACAATGCTTCAAAAGGTGCGGCATTAATGCTAGAGTGATAACTGTTGTTGTACGAGAATTCGGCGAGTGGCAAATGCCTCTCCCAGGCCTTTCCAAAATCAATGACACATGCACGCAACATGTCCTCCAAGGTCTGAATCGTTCGTTCACTTTGCCCGTCAGTCTGAGGGTGATAAGCAGTACTCATGTCAAGACGAGTTCCCATGGCTTCTTGCAAAGAACGCCAAAATCTAGCAGCAAAACGGGGATCGCGATCGGAGATGATTGATAAAGGTACACCATGACGAGATACAACCTCCTTAATGTATAATTGAGCAAGTCTTTCCATCGTATCTGTTTCCTTCATCGCTAGAAAGTGTGCAGATTTGGTAAGGCGGTCAACAATAACCCAAATAGTATCGTATCCACCCACCGTCTTCGGCAGCTTAGTAATGAAATCCATTGTGATCCTTTCCCACTTCTATTGTGGGATCTCCAGCTGTTCGAGTAAACCAGAAGGTCTCTGATGCTCGGCTTTAACCTTTGAGCAAGTCAAACACTTACCAACATAAGTCGCAACGTCCTTCTTAAGATTCGGCCACCAATACTGTTCTTTAAGGTCGTGGTACATTTTTCCTGCTCCGGGGTGAATCGAATATCTCGATTTGTGTGCTTCATCAAGTATCAGGTTTCGTAGATATCCATAATAAGGTACCCAAATTCTTCCGGCATAACATCGGAGTCCAGACTCCCTAACCTCGAATCGAGAGACAAGTATGTTCAAATGTTCGTGAGATATATTCTCCTCCTTGAGAGCCTCAACTTGGGCTACTCTGATCTGGCTGTTGAGGTTCGAATGGATGGTGATGTTTAGAGCCCTAACACGAAGAGGTGCCGTCCTCTTCTTTCGGCTTAAAGCGTCAGCTACAACATTGGCCTTGCCAGGGTGATAATGGAGTTCACAATCGTAGTCGTTGAGCATCTCGATCCATCGACGTTGTCTCATATTCAGTTGCTTCTGATCAAAGATGTGCTGGAGACTCTTGTGATCGGTGAAGATAGTGCTCTTAGTTCCACACAAATAGTGTCTCCACAATTTAAGCGCAAAGACAACGGCTCCAAGTTCAAGATCATGTGTAGTGTAGTTCCGCTCGTGAATCTTCAATTGGCGGGAGGCATAGGCAATAACCTTTGATCGTTGCATCAGTACACAACCAAAACCACTCTTCGATGCATCACAATAAACAACAAAGTCGTCACTGCCTTCAGGAAGTGATAGGATAGGTGCGGTGGTCAACTTCTTCTTCAAAGTTTGGAATGCTGATTCGTGTGCGGGTTCCCAGACGAACTTCTTCCCTTTGTGAGTCAGCGCGGTCAAAGGACGCGCAATCAGAGAAAATCCTTCGATAAACCTTCGGTAATACCCGGCGAGACCTAGGAATTTGCGAATATGCGTCGGAGTAGTGGGGGTCTCCCACTTGCTGATGGCTTCAGTCTTGGCGGGATCAACTTTGATACCCTGATCGCTCACAACATGACCCAAAAACTGTACTTCCTTCAACCAAAATTCGCACTTGGAGAATTTGGCGTAAAGTTGCTCTTGTCTTAAGAGTTCAAGCACTAATCGGAGGTGTTGCTCATGTTCTTCTTCACTCTTTGAGTAGATGAGGATATCATCTATGAAGACGATAACAAACTTATCCAAGTAAGGCTTGCAGACACGATTCATGAGGTCCATGAACACGGCAGGTGCATTTGTTAAACCGAACGGCATCACGAGAAACTCATAATGACCATAACGGGTCCTGAATACAGTTTTCATCACGTCACTTTCCTTCACCCTCAGCTGGTGATATCCGGATCTCAAATCAATCTTTGAGTAAACGCTCGATCCTTGTAGTTGATCAAAAAGATCATCAATTCTTGGAAGAGGATACCGATTCTTGATAGTCAATTTGTTGAGTTCACGGTAGTCGATACACATACAGAAGGATCCATCCTTCTTCTTCACAAACAACACAGGTGCGCCCCAAGGCGAGAAGCTTGGTTGAATAAATCCTCGATCAAGTAGCTCTTGTAGTTGGCTTTGTAGTTCTTGCATCTCGGAAGGTGCGAGTCTATAAGGTGCGCGAGCTACAGGTGCAACTCCTGGCACTAAATCAATCTGAAACTCTACTGCTCTCTGTAGTGGCAATCCAGGCAATTCCTCTGGGAAAACATCGGAAAATTCGTTCACAATTCGAACATCGTTCACGCTCTTCACCTCAGTTTCTACCGCTTTCACATGTGCTAGGACAGCAAAACGTCCCTTCTTCATAATCTTTTGCACTTTCACGCAACTAATGAGGTTCAACTTCAAGGTACATCTCTCTCCATAGATAACCAGTGGTTCGCCATCTCCTTGTGGTATGCGAAGTGCTTTATCTCCACAGATAATATCGGCCTTTGTCTTGCTCAACCAATCCATACCGACGATCACGTCAAAACTTCCCAGTTTGATAGGTATCAAGTCAATTTCGAATTCTGTACCAGCTATGTTGATAATAGCTCCACGACTAATATGGTCAACCTTTTCAAGTTTTCCATTTGCAACCTCAACAAGCATACCTGCACCAGTATCAAACAAGACAGAAGCTAAAAGATTGTTGATTGTGAATATACCTGTCACCAAGTCGGGGTTATCGCGTGCATCCCTTGCATTAACATTAAAATCTCGTCTACGGGGTGGTCTGCCATCTTTTCGCTTGTTGGGGCATGCGTTTCTGAAATGGCCCGTCTGCCCGCATTCGTAGCACTTCTTCGGCCCATTGGTGTTTAGCTTCCCATTCAAAGTAGTGACCTTGCAGTCCTTCCCGATGTGCCCAGCCCGTTGGCACTTCTCACAGACAACATTGCACTACCCAATGTGGTGTTTGTAACATCGCTTGCATTGAGGTAAGGTTCCTTTGTAGTTCGGGTTGGTGTTGGTGTTGTTGTTGGGATTAGGGTTTCCACCGTTGTTGTGCCTCTTGGCGGGGGTTTGATCGTAGTTTCTCCCCCTGTTGTTGTTGTTGTTGTTGTTGTGGTTGTTGTGGTTGTTGTCCCATTTCCTCTTTTCGCTACTACCAGCCTCAAACTTAGCCTTCTCCGGCTCATCAATAAGAATCTGATTCATGAGAGTATGCACCATGCGCATTGCTTCAGGAACAGTCGGTGGTTTGGATGAGGTGACATTCCCCTTGATGGACTTAGGAAGTCCCCAAAAGTATCGCTCCATTCGTTTGAATTCGGGGGTGACCATAGTTGGACACATCAGCGCTAACTCCAAAAACCTACGGTTGTAGCTGTCAAGATCGTTTCCTACGGCCTTATGTTGCATGAATTCAATCTCCATCTTTTGAACCTCGGTTCTCGGACAGTATTCCTCAATCATAGCACATTTAAACTCTTCCCAAGGTGTAGCATACGCTTCATCGATTCCTTGCGCTTGGGCCATGGTATTCCACCATGTAAGGCGCCATCAGAAAGCGTGCAAGAAGCAAACTTGGTTTTATTATCCTCCGAACAGTTGCTAACTCGGAATACTGATTCAAGTTTCTCGAACCATCTGGTGAGACCAACCGGTCCCTCGGTGCCGCTGAAGTTACGCGGTTTGCAGCTCTGGAATTCCTTGTAAGTACACCCATTTCGAACGGGTGGGATAACTGGTGGTGGTGGCGGTGGAACTTGAAGATTTCTTTCTGCTAGGGCTGCAGCGACCCGTTCGTTGATCATGTCCTCAATCTGGGCGGCGGTAGGTGTGGATCTTCCGTTAGCCATGGTATTCTAAACAAAATTTTTGACTCAAGTCAAAATCCAGCATGCAAGTAGTAATAATACAGTATATAGTGACCAACATGGAATCAAAACATCACATGTTATTAAATAATGCATCTAGGTACAAATACCACAGAATCATCGTACAGCAATGTAAATAGAACATCGTGCAAGAATTAAATAACGCAAAGTTCCATTCATTAATAATAATAAGTTTCATACATCTAAATAAGTTCGTACAATACATATGAAATACATGAAACTATATCTAGATTACATCATGAAATCTAAATACAAGGTCCTACGGTGAAGGCGGGTGAACTGCTCCTCGAGCCAACTGCTCCTCGAGCTCAGTGACTCGAGCTCGGAGAGTCTCAATCGCCCTCATCAGTTCCTCGTTAGAGGGAGCTGGTGGGGCAGGCGGTGCAGGTGGGGCGGGTGGTGCCAGTGGTGCTGATGTAGATGGTCCGGCTCCGGATGTAGACGGTACGTCCCTAGATGTAAGTGGTCCGTATCTAAATCTAGGTGGTACAGTTCCAGGAATAGTCAATACGTAACGGGGAACCTTACGTATCTGTGGGTCGGCAGGGTATGGCACAACTCGTTTACGAGCAGTAACCCTACGACGATGGCCAAATGCGTCAGTAAAAGCACGACCTCCATTCACCCCTGGAATGACGGTGCCGTCGAAACGGTACCGCTTCTTCGGCGGGGTAGAGGGTGCCTGAATAGGTCTATCAGCAGGATCCTCATCATTGCTGGAGTCGTCTGATGATGAAGAATCGGCGGATGATGAGTCATCTGAATCGTGTGGTGGTGACACTGGTGGCTGAGCTGGTAATCCGAAGCATCCGAAGGCGGCCAACATCTGTCTGTGTTTGCCTGGCGGAATCACGACTAAACGTCCGTCGGGAGTGCGTCGGCAAGGCGTGCGCATGTGGCTACCAAATGGCCCTTCCCCGAACTCCGCGGGGATCTCAATACCACCAATGCGGGACTGTGACCTCGAGGGTCCGGGAGCAGACACTGGGGCAGGTGCACTAGTACCAGCTCCGGAAGTAGAAGCGCCGGGATCACTAGTGGGTGTCGGGGCCGGTGTATCGGCAGTAGCAGCAGCAGGTGTAGCAGTAGGTAGGGCGACGGGGTCTGAGTCTGTACTGCCCGAAATGCCAGTAGGTGGAACATCCGACATCTGAACAAGGAAAAATAAATTTTCCATGTGAGTATGTCATAAAGCAAGCAATTAATAGGCCAACAGTTTAAATCATGTATAACAGTAACTAGCATGGCAATAACAGCAATTCGTATGAAAGTAGCATGCAATCAAAAGCAAGTAGCATCCTGCAGTAGTGATATCATGTAGTAGCATACGACATATAGCAGAAAAATTAAGCATTAGCATGTAGTAAGCTCAGCGGAAACAAGTAAACTAGCAAGTTGTAGATTAGTCCTATTAGTGAATCCTACTCGTGTCGGTCTTGGACTCACTAATGCAACCTAATTCCCTACAACCAATGCTCTGATACCAAATGTGACGCCCCGTACCAAATCATTATGTACGGACCATCAACAACAGGATCATTACAAGGTTAAGTACTATATGCGTTTTCAAAAAGAGTTTGCATTCATAATTAAAAGTGATGTCAAACCAACATCGAAAGTTTTACAATTCAAAAGTATGCTTCACTAAGTAGAAGCAATAAATAAGTGTATGTGACTAAAAAGGTCATTACAAGACATAATTGAAAAGTACAAATGTTTGAATGCAAAGTAAAGTAGTTCATGCGTTGACAACTCTAAGCAGCGGGTGTCTACAGCACAAACTAGTACACGGCGGAAGCAACCTCAAGCACCTGAGAAATACATGCTTAAAAATGTCAACACAAAGGTTGGTGAGCTATAGTTTAAGTATAACAGTAATGTAAGTCGGCCACGAGATTTCAGTGCTACAACGAGCGTTTCGAAAGTATGTAAAAGTATATGCTAACCGTGGGCACTTGGTAACTAATGAAATGTCCCGTTCTTATTGATTAAAAACGTTCCATATTAATTGATTTCGTTGCGAGGTTTTGACCTCTATATGAGACGTTTTTCAAAGACTGCATTCATTTTAAAACAAACCATAACCTTTATTTCATCAATAAAGGTTTAAAAAGCTTTACGTAGATTATCAAATAATGATAATCTATAATATCCTATTTACACACGACCATTACATAATGGTTTACAATACAAATATGTTACAACAAAAAAAAAGTTTCTTGAATGCAGTTTTTACACAATATCATACAAGCATGGACTTCAAATCTCGTCCTTATTTAAGTATGCGACAGCGGAAGCTCTTAATAATCACCTGAGAATAAACATGCTTAAAATGTCAACAAAAAATGTTGGTGAGTTATAGGTTTAACCTATATATTATCAAATCATAATAATAGACCACAAGATTTCATATTTCAATACACATCCCATACATAGAGATAAAAATAATTCATATGGTGAACACCTGGTAACCGACATTAACAAGATGCATATTTAAGAATATCCCCATCATTCCGGGACACCCTTCGGATATGATATAAATTTCGAAGTACTAAAGCATCCGGTACTTTGGATGGGGTTTGTTAGGCCCAATAGATCTATCTTTAGGATTCGCATCAATTAGGGTGTCTGTTCCCTAATTCTTAGATTACCAGACTTAATAAAAAGGGGCATATTCGATTTCGATAATTCAACCATAGAATGTAGTTTCACGTACTTGTGTCTATTTTGTAAATCATTTATAAAACCTGCTTGTATTCTCATCCCAAAAATATTAGATTTTAAAAAATGGGACTATAACTCACTTTCACAGATTTTTATTTCGTCGGGAAGTAAGACTTAGCCACTGGTTGATTCACGAACCTATAACAATATATACATATATATCAAAGTATGTTCAAAATATATTTACAACACTTTTAATATATTTTGATGTTTTAAGTTTATTAAGTCAGCTGTCCTCGTTAGTAACCTACAACTAGTTGTCCACAGTTAGATGTACAGAAATAAATCGATAAATATTATCTTGAATCAATCCACGACCCAGTGTATACGTATCTCAGTATTGATCACAACTCAAACTATATATATTTTGGAATCAACCTCAACCCTGTATAGCTAACTCCAACATTCACATATAGAGTGTCTATGGTTGTTCCGAAATATATATAGATGTGTCGACATGATAGGTCGAAACATTGTATACGTGTCTATGGTATCTCAAGATTACATAATATACAATACAAGTTGATTAAGTTATGGTTGGAATAGATTTGTTACCAATTTTCACGTAGCTAAAATGAGAAAAATTATCCAATCTTGTTTTACCCATAACTTCTTCATTTTAAATCCGTTTTGAGTGAATCAAATTGCTATGGTTTCATATTGAAATCTATTTTATGAATCTAAACATAAAAAGTATAGGTTTATAGTCGGAAAAATAAGTTACAAGTCGTTTTTGTAAAGGCAGTCATTTCAGTCGAAAGAACGACGTCTAGATGACCATTTTAGAAAACATACTTCCACTTTGAGTTTAACCATAATTTTTGGATATAGTTTCATGTTCATAATAAAAATCATCTTCTCAGAATAACAACTTTTAAATCAAAGTTTATCATAGTTTTTAATTAACTAACCCAAAACAGCCCGCGGTGTTACTACGACGGCGTAAATCCGGTTTTACGGTGTTTTTCGTGTTTCCAAGTTTTAAATCATTAAGTTAGCATATCATATAGATATAGAACATGTGTTTAGTTGATTTTAAAAGTCAAGTTAGAAGGATTAACTTTTGTTTGCGAACAAGTTTAGAATTAACTAAACTATGTTCTAGTGATTACAAGTTTAAACTTTCGAATAAGATAGCTTTATATGTATGAATCGAATGATGTTATGAACATCATTACTACCTTAAGTTCCTTGGATAAACCTACTGGAAAAGAGTAAAATGGATCTAGCTTCAACGGATCCTTGGATGGCTCGAAGTTCTTGAAGCAGAATCATGACACGAAAACAAGTTCAAGTAAGATCATCACTTGAAATAAGATTGTTATAGTTATAGAAATTGAACCAAAGTTTGAATATGATTATTACCTTGTATTAGAATGATAACCTACTGTAAGAAACAAAGATTTCTTGAGGTTGGATGATCACCTTACAAGATTGGAAGTGAGCTAGCAAACTTGAAAGTATTTTTGATTTTATGTAACTAGAACTTGTAAAATATATGAAGAACACTTAGAACTTGAAGATAGAACTTGAGAGAGATCAATTAGATGAAGAAAATTGAAGAATGAAAGTGTTTGTAGGTGTTTTTGGTCGTTGGTGTATGGATTAGATATAAAGGATATGTAATTTTGTTTTCATGTAAATAAGTCATGAATGATTACTCATATTTTTGTAATTTTATGAGATATTTCATGCTAGTTGCCAAATTATGGTTCTCACATGTGTTAGGTGACTCACATGGGCTGCTAAGAGCTGATCATTGGAGTGTATATACCAATAGTACATACATCTAAAAGCTGTGTATTGTACGAGTACGAATACGGGTGCATACGAGTAGAATTGTTGATGAAACTGAACGAGGATGTAATTGTAAGCATTTTTGTTAAGTAGAAGTATTTTGATAAGTGTATTGAAGTCTTTCAAAAGTGTATAAATACATATTAAAACACTACATGTATATACATTTTAACTGAGTCGTTAAGTCATCGTTAGTCGTTACATGTAAGTGTTGTTTTGAAACCTTTAGGTTAACGATCTTGTTAAATGTTGTTAACCCAATGTTTATAATATCAAATGAGATTTTAAATTATTATATTATCATGATATTATCATGTATGAATATCTCTTAATATGATATATATACATTAAATGTCTTTACAACGATAATCGTTACATATATGTCTCGTTTAAAAATCATTAAGTTAGTAGTCTTGGTTTTACATATGTAGTTCATTGTTAATATACTTAATGATATGTTTACTTATCATAGTATCATGTTAACTATATATATATCCATATATATGTCATCATATAGTTTTTACAAGTTTTAACGTTCGTGAATCACCGGTCAACTTGGGTGGTCAATTGTCTATATGAAACATATTTCAATTAATCAAGTCTTAACAAGTTTGATTGCTTAACATGTTGGAAACATTTAATCATGTAAATATCAATCTCAATGAATATATATAAACATGGAAAAGTTTGGGTCACTACAGTACCTACCCGTTAAATAAATTTCGTCCCGAAATTTTAAGCTGTTGAAGGTGTTGACGAATCTTCTGGAAATAGATGCGGGTATTTCTTCTTCATCTGATCTTCAAGCTCCCAGGTGAACTCGGGTCCTCTACGAGCATTCCATCGAACCTTAACAATTGGTATCTTGTTTTGCTTAAGTCTTTTAACCTCACGATCCATTATTTCGACGGGTTCTTCAATGAATTGAAGTTTTTCGTTGATTTGGATTTCATCTAACGGAATAGTGAGATCTTCTTTAGCCAAATATTTCTTCAAATTCGAGACGTGGAAAGTGTTATGTACAGCCGCGAGTTGTTGAGGTAACTCAAGTCGGTAAGCTACTGGTCCGACACGATCAATAATCTTGAATGGTCCAATATACCTTGGATTTAATTTCCCTCGTTTACTAAATCGAACAACGCCTTTCCAAGGTGCAACTTTAAGCATGACCATCTCTCCAATTTCAAATTCTATATCTTTTCTTTTAATGTCAGCGTAGCTCTTTTGTCTACTTTGGGCAGTTTTCAACCGTTGTTGAATTTGGATGATCTTCTCGGTAGTTTCTTGTATAATCTCCGGACCCGTAATCTATCTATCCCCCACTTCACTCCAACAAATCGGAGACCTGCACTTTTTACCATAAAGTGCTTCAAACGGCGCCATCTCAATGCTTGAATGGTAGCTGTTGTTGTAGGAAAATTCTGCTAACGGTAGATGTCGATCCCAACTGTTTCCGAAATCAATAACACATGCTCGTAGCATGTCTTCAAGCGTTTGTATCGTCCTTTCGCTCTGCCCATCAGTTTGTGGATGATAGGCAGTACTCATGTCTAGACGAATTCCTAATGCTTGCTGTAATGTCTGCCAGAATCTTGAAATAAATCTGCCATCCCTATCAGAGATAATAGAGATTGGTATTCCATGTCTGGAGATGACTTCCTTCAAATACAGTCGTGCTAACTTCTCCATCTTGTCATCTTCTCTTATTGGCAGGAAGTGTGCTGATTTGGTGAGACAATCAACTATTACCCAAATAGTATCAAAACCACTTGCAGTCCTTGGCAATTTAGTGATGAAATCCATGGTAATGTTTTCCCATTTCCATTCCGGGATTTCGGGTTGTTGAAGTAGACCTGATGGTTTCTGATGCTCAGCTTTGACCTTAGAACACATCAAACATTCTCCTACGTATTTAGCAACATCGGCTTTCATACCCGGCCACCAAAAATGTTTCTTGAGATCCTTGTACATCTTCCCCGTTCCAGGATGTATTGAGTATCTGGTTTTATGAGCTTCTCTAAGTACCATTTCTCTCATATCTCCAAATTTTGGTACCCAAATCCTTTCAGCCCTATACCGGGTTCCGTCTTCCTGAATATTAAGATGCTTCTCCAATCCTTTGGGTATTTCATCCTTTAAATTTCCCTCTTTTAAAACTCCTTGTTGCGCCTCCTTTATTTGAGTAGTAAGGTTATTATGAATCATTATATTCATAGATTTTACTCGAATGGGTTCTCTGTCCTTCCTGCTCAAGGCATCGGCTACCACATTTGCCTTCCCCGGGTGGTAACGAATCTCAAAGTCGTGATCATTCAACAATTCAATCCACCTACGCTGCCTCGTATTCAGTTGTTTCTGATTAAATATGTGTTGAAGACTTTTGTGGTCGGTATATATAATACTTTTGACCCCATATAAGTAGTGCCTCCAAGTCTTTAATGCAAAAACAACCGCTCCTAATTCCAAATCATGCGTCGTATAATTTTGTTCGTGAATCTTCAATTGTCTAGATGCATAAGCAATCACCTTCGTTCGTTGCATTAATACACAACCGAGACCTTGCTTTGATGCGTCACAATAAATCACAAAATCATCATTCCCTTCAGGCAATGACAATATAGGTGCCGTAGTTAGCTTTTTCTTCAATAACTGAAACGCTTTCTCTTGTTCATCATTCCATTCAAATTTCTTTCCTTTATGCGTTAATGCAGTCAAGGGTTTTGCTATTCTGGAAAAATCTTGGATGAACCTTCTGTAGTAACCAGCTAGTCCTAAAAACTGGCGTATGTGTTTCGGAGTTTTCGGGGTTTCCCACTTTTCAACAGTTTCTATCTTTGCCGGATCCACCTTAATACCTTCTTTGTTCACTATGTGACCGAGGAATTGAACTTCTTCCAACCAAAATGCACACTTTGAAAACTTAGCGTACAATTCTTCCTTCCTCAATACTTCTAACACCTTTCTCAAATGTTCACCGTGTTCTTGGTCATTCTTTGAGTAAATAAGTATGTCATCAATGAAAACAATGACAAACTTGTCAAGGTATGGTCCACACACTCGGTTCATAAGGTCCATGAACACAGCTGGTGCATTAGTTAAACCAAACGGCATGACCATAAACTCGTAATGACCGTAACGTGTTCTGAAAGCAGTCTTTGGAATATCATCTTCTTTCACCCGCATTTGATGATACCCGGAACGTAAGTCAATCTTTGAATAAACAGACGAGCCTTGTAGTTGATCAAATAAGTCGTCGATTCTCGGTAATGGGTAGCGGTTCTTGATGGTAAGTTTGTTCAACTCTCGGTAGTCGATACACAACCTGAATGTACCATCTTTCTTCTTGACAAACAAAACAGGAGCTCCCCACGGTGATGTGCTTGGTCGAATGAAACCACGCTCTAAAAGTTCTTGTAATTGGCTTTGTAGTTCTTTCATCTCGCTGGGTGCGAGTCTGTAAGGAGCACGAGCTATTGGTGCAGCTCCTGGTACAAGATCTATTTGAAATTCAACAGATCGATGTGGGGGTAATCCCAGTAATTCTTTCGGAAATACATCGGGAAATTCTTTTGCAATGGGAACATCATTGATGCTCTTTTCTTCAGTTTGTACTTTCTCGACGTGTGCTAGAACAGCATAGCAACGTTTTCTTATTAGTTTTTGTGCCTTCAAATTACTAATAAGATGTAGCTTCATGTTGCCCTTTTCTCCGTACACCATTAAGGGTTTTCCTTTTTCTCGTATAATGCGAATTTCATTTTTGTAACAGACGATCTCTGCTTTCACTTCTTTCAACCAGTCCATACCGATTATCACATCAAAACTCCCTAACTCTACTGGTATCAAATCAATCTTAAATGTTTCGCTAACCAGTTTAATTTCTCGATTCCGACATATATTATCTGCTGAAATTAATTTACCATTTGCTAATTCGAGTAAAAATTTACTATCCAAAGGCGTCAATGGACAACTTAATTTAGCACAAAAATCTCTACTCATATAGCTTCTATCCGCACCCGAATCAAATAAAACGTAAGCAGATTTATTGTCAATAAGAAACGTACCCGTAACAAGCTCCGGGTCTTCCTGTGCCTCTGCCGCATTAATATTGAAAACTCTTCCGCGGCCTTGTCCATTCGTGTTCTCCTGGTTCGGGCAATTTCTAATAATGTGGCCCGGTTTTCCACATTTATAACAAACTACATTGGCATAACTTGCTCCGACACTACTTGCTCCGCCATTACTCGTTCCGACACCATTTGTTCCTTTCGTTCTATTAACCCCTGGTCCGTAGACCTCACACTTCGCCGCGCTATGACCATTTCTTTTACACTTGTTGCAAAATTTGGTGCAGAACCCCGAGTGATACTTTTCACACCTTTGGCATAGCTGCTTCTGATTGTTGTTGTTGTTGTTGCGGTTATTATTGTTATTGGGATGATTGTTGTAGTTGTTGTTGTTGTTGTTGTTGTTGTTGTTGGGCCGTTTGTTGTAGTTGCGATTGATGTTGCGATTGTTGGGATAATTGTTGCGATTATTGTTGTAATTACTGTTGTTGTTGTATTGGTGATTCTTATCACCGTTTTCCTCCCACTTTCTTTTGACTTGCTTCACATTGGCCTCTTCAGCAGTCTGTTCTTTAATTCTTTCTTCAATCTGGTTCACTAGTTTGTGAGCCATTCTACATGCCTGTTGTATAGAGGCGGGCTCGTGTGAACTTATATCTTCTTGGATTCTTTCCGGTAATCCTTTCACAAACGCGTCGATCTTCTCTTCCTCATCTTCGAATGCTCCCGGACACAATAGGCACAATTCTGTGAATCGTCTTTCATACGTGGTAATATCAAATCCTTGGGTTCGTAATCCTCTAAGTTCTGTCTTGAGCTTATTGACCTCAGTTCTGGGACGGTACTTCTCGTTCATCAAGTGCTTGAATGCTGACCACGGTAGTGCGTACGCATCGTCTTGTCCCACTTGCTCTAGATAGGTATTCCACCATGTTAATGCAGAACCTGTGAAGGTATGCGTAGCGTACTTCACTTTGTCCTCTTCAGTACACTTACTTATGGCAAACACCGATTCGACCTTCTCGGTCCACCGTTTCAATCCGATCGGTCCTTCGGTTCCATCAAATTCCAAAGGTTTGCAGGCAGTGAATTCTTTGTAGGTGCATCCTACACGATTTCCTGTACTGCTAGATCCAAGGTTATTGTTGGTATGTAGCCCAGCCTGTACTGCGGCTATGTTTGAAGCTAGAAAAGTACGGAATTCCTCTTCATTCATATTCACGGTGTGTCGAGTAGTCGGTGCCATTTCCTTCAAAATAGTCAAATCGTAACAAGTTAATCATACAGAATATTAAGAGTAGTTAATAGTATTTCGTAGCATAATATGAACTCATTTATAAAAGCTTTTTCTTCATATTAGCGTTTTATAAGTTTAAATTCGGGTAGTACCTACCCGTTAAGTTCATACTTAGTAGCTAATATACAATTCAACTACTACAATTCTATATGAAAAACTGATTATAATAATATTTCGCGTTCAAACTTTTATACAATATTTTACAAACTTACAATACCGCTTATTTTACATAAAGCATGAAATATAGCACGCAATAACTTTGATACAAGATAGTTGTGAAGATAATTCTAGCTAGTACACAAGTCGTTCAGCAAAGGCAATAAAGACACGTAATTCATACGTCCAGAAACAAGTCATGCATTCTGGTTTTACTAGGATTACTTCCCATCCTTGGTCTTGTGGAACATAACCGTTATGGCCGTTGATAAGACAGCGTGTTGTAACATCGTCAAAGGGACGAGGGTTACGTAATGTCCAACAGTCCCGTAACAATCTAAAAACCTCATTTCTTACCCCAATTACCGACTCCGTCACTTGTGGGAACGTTTTCTTTAATAGTTGTAGCCCGATGTTCTTGTTCTCACTTTTGTGAGAAGCGAACATTACTAATCCGTAAGCATAACATGCTTCTTTATGTTGCATGTTAGCCGCTTTTTCTAAATCACGAAGTCCAATATTCAGATACATTGAGTCAAAATAATTTCTTAACCCGTTGCGTAAAATAGCATTTGGGTTCCCCGCAATATATGCGTCAAAGTAAACATATCGTAACTTATGGGTTTCCCAATGTGATATCCCCCATCTTTCAAACGAAAGTCTCTTATAAACCAAGACATTCTTGGAACGTTCTTCGAATGTCTTACAAACTGATCTCGCCTTAAATAGTTGTGCCGAGGAATTCTGACCGACTCTAGACAGGATTTCATCAATCATGTCTCCGGGTAGGTCTCTTAAAATATTGGGTTGTCTATCCATTTAGTGTTTTTAAACTGTAAAATAGACAAGAGTTAGATTCATAAAAAAAAATACTTATTAATACAAGCAATTTTTACATATATCATAAAGCATAAGCACACTATATTACATATATTACACCACACGAATACAACTGTCTTATTCCGACTCGCTCGTTTCTTCTTGTTCGGTTTTGGTTCGTTTTGCCAAGTTTCTAGGGATATATGATGTTCCCCTAATACGAGCCGTCGTTGTCCACATTGATTTAGAAAAACCTGGTGGTTTAGAGGTTCCCGGGTCATTGTTACATCTTAAGGACTTCGGGGGTTGACGATACATATAAAGTTCATCGGGGTTGGAATTAGATTTCTCTATTTTTATGCCCTTTCCCTTATTATTTTCTTTTGCCTTTTTAAATTTAGTTGGGGTAATTTCTATAACATCATCGGAATTCTCGTCGGAATCCGATTCATCAGAGAATTGGTAATCCTCCCAATATGTTGCTTCCTTGGCGGAAACACCATTGACCATAATTAACCTTGGTCGTTTGGTTGAGGATTTTCTTTTACTTAACCGTTTTATTATTTCCCCCACCGGTTCTATTTCTTCATCTGGTTCCGATTCTTCTTCCGGTTCCGATTCTTCTTCCAGTTCCGACTCTTCTTCCGGTTCCTCTTCGGGAACTTGTGAATCAGTCCACGAATCATTCCAATTTACATTTGACTCTTCATTATTATTAGGTGAGTCAATGGGACTTGTTCTAGAGGTAGACATCTATCACATAATATCAAACGCGTTAAGAGATTAATATATCACATAATATTCACATGTTAAAAATATATAGTTTCCAACAAAATTTGTTAAGCAATCATTTTTCAAGTAAACACGGTCGAAGTCCAGACTCACTAATGCATCCTAACAAACTCGATAAGACACACTAATGCAAATTTTCTGGTTCTCTAAGACCAACGCTCGGATACCAACTGAAATGTCCCGTTCTTATTGATTAAAAACGTTCCATATTAATTGATTTCGTTGAGAGGTTTTGACCTCTATATGAGACGTTTTTCAAAGACTGCATTCATTTTAAAACAAACCATAACCTTTATTTCATCAATAAAGGTTTAAAAAGCTTTACGTAGATTATCAAATAATGATAATCTATAATATCCTGTTTACACACGACCATTACATAATGGTTTACAATACAAATATGTTACAACAAAAAAAAAAGTTTCTTGAATGCAGTTTTTACACAATATCATACAAGCATGGACTTCAAATCTCGTCCTTATTTAAGTATGCAACAGCGGAAGCTCTTAATAATCACCTGAGAATAAACATGCTTAAAATGTCAACAAAAAATGTTGGTGAGTTATAGGTTTAACCTATATATTATCAAATCATAATAATAGACCACAAGATTTCATATTTCAATACACATCCCATACATAGAGATAAAAATAATTCATATGGTGAACACCTGGTAACCGACATTAACAAGATGCATATTTAAGAATATCCCCATCATTCCGGGACACCCTTCGGATATGATATAAATTTCGAAGTACTAAAGCATCCGGTACTTTGGATGGGGTTTGTTAGGCCCAATAGATCTATCTTTAGGATTCGCGTCAATTAGGTTGTCTGTTCCCTAATTCTTAGATTACCAGACTTAATAAAAAGGGGCATATTCGATTTCGATAATTCAACCATAGAATGTAGTTTCACGTACTTGTGTCTATTTTGTAAATCATTTATAAAACCTGCATGTATTCTCATCCCAAAAATATTAGATTTTAAAAAATGGGACTATAACTCACTTTCACAGATTTTTATTTCGTCGGGAAGTAAGACTTGGCCACTGGTTGATTCACGAACCTATAACAATATATACATATATCAAAGTATGTTCAAAATATATTTACAACACTTTTAATATATTTTGATGTTTTAAGTTTATTAAGTCAGCTGTCCTCGTTAGTAACCTACAACTAGTTGTCCACAGTTAGATGTACAGAAATAAATAGATAAATATTATCTTGAATCAATCCACGACCCAGTGTATACGTATCTCAGTATTGATCACAACTCAAACTATATATATTTTGGAATCAACCTCAACCCTGTATAGCTAACTCCAACATTCACATATAGAGTGTCTATGGTTGTTCCGAAATATATATAGATGTGTCGACATGATAGGTCGAAACATTGTATACGTGTCTATGGTATCTCAAGATTACATAATATATAATACAAGTTGATTAAGTTATGGTTGGAATAGATTTGTTACCAATTTTCACGTAGCTAAAATGAGAAAAATTATCCAATCTTGTTTCACCCATAACTTCTTCATTTTAAATCCGTTTTGAGTGAATCAAATTGCTATGGTTTCATATTGAAATCTATTTTATGAATCTAAACAGAAAATGTATAGGTTTATAATCGGAAAAATAAGTTACAAGTCATTTTTGTAAAGGTAGTCATTTCAGTCGAAAGAACGACGTCTAGATGACCATTTTAGAAAACATACTTCCACTTTGAGTTTAACCATAATTTTTGGATATAGTTTCATGTTCATAATAAAAATCATCTTCTCAGAATAACAACTTTTAAATCAAAGTTTATCATAGTTTTTAATTAACTAACCCAAAACAGCCCGCGGTGTTACTACGACGGCGTAAATCCGGTTTTACGGTGTTTTTCGTGTTTCCAGGTTTTAAATCATTAAGTTAGCATATCATATAGATATAGAACATGTGTTTAGTTGATTTTAAAAGTCAAGTTAGAAGGATTAACTTTTGTTTGCGAACAAGTTTAGAATTAACTAAACTATGTTCTAGTGATTACAAGTTTAAACCTTCGAATAAGATAGCTTTATATGTATGAATCGAATGATGTTATGAACATAATTACTACCTTAAGTTCCTTGGATAAACCTACTGGAAAAGAGAAAAATGGATCTAGCTTCAACGGATCCTTGGATGGCTCGAAGTTCTTGAAGCAGAATCATGACACGAAAACAAGTTCAAGTAAGATCATCACTTGAAATAAGATTGTTATAGTTATAGAAATTGAACCAAAGTTTGAATATGATTATTACCTTGTATTAGAATGATAACCTACTATAAGAAACAAAGATTTCTTGAGGTTGGATGATCACCTTACAAGATTGGAAGTGAGCTAGCAAACTTGAAAGTATTTTTGATTTTATGTAACTAGAACTTGTAAAATATATGAAGAACACTTAGAACTTGAAGATAGAACTTGAGAGAGATCAATTATATGAAGAAAATTGAAGAATGAAAGTGTTTGTAGGTGTTTTTGGTCGTTGGTGTATGGATTAGATATAAAGGATATGTAATTTTGTTTTCATGTAAATAAGTCATGAATGATTACTCATATTTTTGTAATTTTATGAGATATTTCATGCTAGTTGCCAAATGATGGTTCCCACATGTGTTAGGTGACTCACATGGGCTGTTAAGAGCTGATCATTGGAGTGTATATACCAATAGTACATACATCTAAAAGCTGTGTATTGTACGAGTACGAATACGGGTGCCTACGAGTAGAATTGTTGATGAAACTGAACGAGGATGTAATTGTAAGCATTTTTGTTAAGTAGAAGTATTTTGATAAGTGTATTGAAGTCTTTCAAAAGTGTATAAATACATATTAAAACACTACATGTATATACATTTTAACTGAGTCGTTAAGTCATCGTTAGTCGTTACATGTAAGTGTTGTTTTGAAACCTTTAGGTTAACGATCTTGTTAAATATTGTTAACCCAATGTTTATAATATCAAATGAGATTTTAAATTATTATATTATCATGATATTATCATGTATGAATATCTCTTAATATGATATATATACATTAAATGTCTTTACAACGATAATCGTTACATATATGTCTCGTTTAAAAATCATTAAGTTAGTAGTCTTGTTTTTACATATGTAGTTCATTGTTAATATACTTAATGATATGTTTACTTATCATAGTATCATGTTAACTATATATATATATATCCATATATATGTCATCATATAGTTTTTACAAGTTTTAACGTTCGTGAATCACCGGTCAACTTGGGTGGTCAATTGTCTATATGAAACATATTTCAATTAATCAAGTCTTAACAAGTTTGATTGCTTAACATGTTGGAAACATTTAATCATGTAAATATCAATCTCAATGAATATATATAAACATGGAAAAGTTCGTGTCACTACAACTAACTTAACGTTTATACCCCCTGAAAGTACACTTGGCAAGTGCGTATGTCTACGAAGTATTAAACACTCGTTAAATGCTAGCGCTACTAGCCCGAGTGGGGATGTCAAACCCTATGGATCCATATCTAAGATTCGCGTTCACGGTTCAAAAACTAATGATTAAACGTTACCGAGCTAAAGGGAATGTTTATGCCGTTGTATAACCCACACATATATAAGTTTAAGAACTCGTGCCTAGTATGTAAAACATAAAATCCACATGTATTCCCAGTTCCCAAAATAAGTTAAAGTAAAAAGGGAATGCTATAACTCACAATGATATGTAGCGGTAAAGTAGTAGTCGGGAAAGGTGTGCAAGTAAACGGTCCGAAGTCCTCAACCTAAGTCAAATAGTACTAAGTCAGTAAATCGTCTTAATAGGTTTAAAAGTATGTAATTAAGGTCTTAAGGGTCATCATCATTCATCATTAAATAAAAGGCGTAAAGTAGGTTTCGTTTATGAAAGTAGTTTAAAACAAAGTCTGACTTCAGTCAGTCACCACGACCTCTACCCTTACTGAATTAAGGTGAGACCAGTGGCCATGGATCTGTCTATGAGTCCCTTAAGTGTGGTAAAAATTCCAGAAGCAAACTCGTCTTCGTTTGACCGTGGCGACGGTCTAAGTGCGAGTATGTCAGAAATTTCTGCACAACGTTAAAGGACATAGTGACGATTGAAGGGCCATAAATCCTAAACCGTAACTCGGATTAAGACGAGTCATATATGAAAAGTTATCTACTCGAAAAGTTATATCTAAAAATCATGGTTAGAACAGACCAGGTCTGCTGGTCTGTTACAGAAACATCAGATCAGTAGCTTTTGGACAGAAACAGTAAGTTTAAAAGGGTTCCGGTGGTCTTGGTGCTTGATGTTCATCATGGTTCTCATCCTTGATGCATATAGCTTCAAGTGTACAACTCATTGATGTATCTACATCATCGTAACCAAGTCTTGACTATCATAACCCTAGTGCAAGTCTAAGACATGAAGCACAACTCACTTAAGAGTTGCATGTAGTTTGATGAACCAAAGTTACATCAAAGTCTTAGGTTTGACACTTACATGAACTATAAGACTAATAATAAGTTACAAACTTGAAAATGAACTTATGAAATCAAGATCTTAAAATGTAGAACATAGTTCTTAGTTAGATCTTGAAGATCCAAGACTCAAAAGTCTAGATCAAGCATAAGTATACAAAGTTATAATTAAAAAGTTTCCTTTATATGTTCTTGAACTTTAAAGTTAACCTTAAGTTCAAGATTAATGAGATCAAAGTTAACTTGTAACATTTGACCAACAAGAACATAAATCATGAAATTAAAGTGCAAGAATGAAGTAGTAAACTAAGTAAACAAGTAAATTATTCATGGTTGTTCATACTTTAAAGATTCAAACCAAAGTTTGATCTTTAGAAAGTAAGCTTTAAAGTTTACTTCATGAACTTCAAGTATGTCTTTCAACCATGAACTTTATAATCTTTTGAAACAAGTAAGGTAGAACATAACTAGGTAGTTAGTTCTTGTATGTTCTTGAAAATACAAGATATTATGAAGAATCAAACTAGTAAGTTTGATTCTTGAAAGCTAGTAATTAAGTAACAAGAAACTACAAAGTAAGTAATTAATAACAACTAGTAATTACAAGTAATCAAACAACAAGTAACAAAAGGTGATGATGATGATTAGGTGATGTTTGGTTTCGGTTTAGGGACAAAGAAAGAAGAGAGAAAACTTCAAGTTACTTACAACTTGAGAGAGAAATGAGAGAAGGAGTTTGAGAGCAAATGGATGTGTGTGAGAAATGAGAGAAATGGATGAGTGAAGTAATAAGAAAAATGAAACAAAACCACTCCACAAGGGAGCCTTGGCTACGGTTTCTGTAGCAAAAGAATGGGGAGGCAATTGTTCCATGGTTACAAGCATGAAAAGTCTTACAAAAGTTGGGTAAAAGAGGTGATTACATGGGAAATGCATGCAAACTAGATTCCTAAACAAGTTAACTAACTAGTTACACTTGTAAGTACTACTTACATGTAATATTGGACTAGTTAAGTCCACTAATAATGTAGGGTGGGCTTCTAAAGTCCAATAACACTAGTAAAGGCCCGAGTTCAATTAAAAGCCCAAGTATGCATGTAATTAACAAGTTAATCCAATTAAAAGCCCAAGTAACTAACTAATAACCTTAGTTAATTAAAATGATTAATAAAACTAATCATGAATGCAAATAATATCTTAAAATATTATTCGTGAAAGTTCCGGGTGTTACAAAGACGTTTCGGGCAATTAAAGTCAAGTACGTTAAGTCATGGCAACATGTAAATGTAATAACATACATTCGTTTTATCACACGTATTAATAATAATAATTATTAATAAAATAACGTTGGAAATTCCAGGGTCGTTACATTTATTGAACTCAACGACTTGAATGCAACGTCTTTTGAAATATGCCATGAATGACTCCAAGTAATATCTTTAAAATGAGCAAATGCACAGCGGAAGATTTCTTTAATACCTGAGAATAAACATGCTTAAAAGTGTCAACCAAAAGGTTGGTGAGTTCATTAGTTTATCATAATCAATCGTTTCCATAATTTTAATAGACCACAAGATTTTCATTTTTCGTTTCAATATACATATCATATCAGGCATTTCGCACAAACTGCAAAGAGATAAAAATCATTCATATGGTGAACACCTGGTAATCGACATTAACAAAACGTGTCTAGAATATCCCCATCATTCTGGGACTCTCATCGGACATGATAAAATCGAAGTACTAAAGCATCCGTAACCCGGATGGGGTTTGTTAGGCCCAATAGATCTATATTTAGGATTCGCGTCAATTAGGGTTTCTGTTCCCTAATTCTTAGATTACCAGACTATAAAGGGTGATATTCGATTTCGATAATCCAACCATAGAATGTAGTTTCGATTACTTGTGTCTATTTCGTAAAACATTTATAAAAGCAGCGCATGTATTCTCAGTCTCAAAAATATATATTGCAAAAACATTTAAAAAGGGAGCAAATGAAACTCACAATACTGTATTTCGTAGTAAAAATACATATGACGGCATTGAACAAGTGCAAGGTTGGTCTCGGATTCACGAACCTATATTAAGTATATATATTTATATGCTGGTCAATATCTGTCTAACAATTTAGGTCAAGTCGTAGTGAAACACAATCCTAATGTTCGAGACTAATATGCAAAAGTCATCTTGACCAAAATGACTTCCAAAATTTATACATGATTATTATATAGTTTAAATATAGTCGTTTTATATATTTAAATATTTTAAACAGATTTTATTAGAGTAATAATATAATTCATTTATTAATAAATAAAATTTTATATTAAAATTCATATAATAAAAATATACTTTTATATATCTTAAGTAATAAAATTTATAAAGTTCATTTAATATCATAAAAATAATATGATAGGTATTATTAATGTAATCATATTACACGTAGTAAAATATCTTTGTATCACATATTTATTTGATAAAATAATATCGATAATAACAATAGTAAGTAAAAGTTGTATTATTTTGTAATAATTATTATTATTATTCTACTAATAATAATAACAATATTTATATTTACTAAAAATGATATTATGATTAAATGATAATTTTTATTAATAATAATACTAAAATGATAATAATAATGATATTTTATATTAACAATGATATTCCTATAAATAATAATTTTTGTAAAAATGATAGTTTTAATATTAATAATACTTTTAATAATAATAATGATAAAAATAATGAAAACGATATTTTTATCTAAATCAATAACTTACAATATTTTTATTTCATCATGATGCATATACTCATTGTTTCCTAATCGATTCGTTTAATAGTTTTTAATTCTCTTTTATATCGCATTCATAATAATGATAATAATCGCAATCATAAAAATTAGATAATACTAATATTAGTTTTAAAGATAATGATACTAATAAGTATTTTAATAATATTAATAATAATACTAGTAATTATAATAATAATGATGATAATATTAATAATAATTTTTGATGATAATAACAATAATAATAATAATAACAATAACGATTTTTTTAAATAATGATACATATATTAATAATGATAATAATAATAATAATAATAATAATAATAATAATAATAATAATAATAATAATAATAATAATAATAATAATAATAACGGCGATAATAACAACGATAGTAATAATAATCATTTTAACAATAATACAAAAATTCAGTTGACTATAACTTCTAATCTGTTCATCAAAACCATTCGATATCTAAATGAAAAGTTATTAATTTTTCACCAGTTTTCCAACGACATGCATAACATATACCTTATCTCAATCGCATAAGTATCAATTCCATAATTTATCATAAGCTATCTAACGACAAAATTAAACATACAAGCATGCATAATTATATATACTCGAGCACTAGTCAGGGATGAAAGGACCAGTTCATATACATTATAAACGATTCACAATAGTTGATTACATCGCGAGGTATTTGACCTCTAAATGATACATTTTACAAACATTGCATTTGTTTTTAAAAGATAAACTTTCATCACATCGAAAGTTGACGGCATGCATACCATTTCATAATATATCCCACTATAAATGACTTAATAATATTCTTGATGAAATCAATGACTCGAATGCAACGTCTTTTGAAATATGTTATGAATGACTCCAAGTAATATCTCTAAAATGAGCAAATGCATAGCGGAAGATTTCTTTCATACCTGAGAATAAACATGCTTTAAAGTGTCAACCAAAAGGTTGGTGAGTTCATAAGTTTATCGTAAACAATAAAATTCATCATTTTAATAGACCACAAGATTTAATATTCCCATTTCCCATAAACATCATGCATAAAATTCATTCATATGGATTGAACACCTGGTAATCGACCTTAACAATTTGCATATAGAATATCCTCATCATTCCGGGACAACTTCGGACATGATAAATTTGCCATCATTCCGAGACAACTTCGGACATGATAAATTCGCCATCATTCAGGGACAACTTTGGACATGATAAATTCGCCATCATTTCGGGACAACTTCGGATATGATAAATTCGCCATCATTCCGGGACAACTTCGGACATGATAAATTCGCCATCATTCTGGGAAAACTTCGGACATGATAAATTCGCCATCATTCCGGGAAAACTTCGGACCTGATAAATTTGCCATCATTCTGGGAAAACTTCGGACGTGATAAATTCGCCATCATTCTGGGACAACTTCGGACGTGATAAATTCGCCATCATTCCAGGAAAACTTCGGACATGATAAATTCGCCATCATTCCGGGAAAACTTCGGACATGATAAGTAGGGCATATTTGATTGCGATAATTCAATCATAGAATGTAGTTTCGATTACTTGTGTCTATTTTGTAAAACAGTTATAAAAACATTTCATGCATTCGCAGTTCAAAATATATTTCAAAAGCACTTAATAAAGCAGTTGTAAAAACAGCGCATGTATTCTCAGTCCCAAAAATGTAAAGAGTAAAAGGGAATCAAATGAACCCACAATACAGTATTTTGTAGTAAAAATACATATGATGACATTGAACAATGCAGGGTTGGCCTCGGATTCACGAACCTATATCATTGGTGTATTTATTAATATTCATAGTTGTAATCGAACAAATATATATATAAATTTATTAGTCATATCATTTTTATATTAATAATATATATGTTTCGTATATTCATTATATATATATAAAAAAATTAATTTTTGTTATGTTATATGTATTAAACATATCATTTGTATATCAATGATAGTAATTATAATAACACCAAAATAATATTAATAGTGGTAAAAATGATAATAATTATAATACTTAATACTTAATATTATTAATAATAATGTTAATAATTCTAACAATGTAAAAATATTAATTTTACTGTTAATGATAGTTATGGTAATGGTTTTGGTATTTACATAATAATACACATGATAAGATATATAATAATACTTATAATACTATTAATAATGATAATAATGGTAATAGTAATTATAACTATGTTAATAATACTACTAATGTTTATAAATGATACTAATACTAATATTTAATGAAAATAATAATAACATAATAAAAATGATAAGTTTAATTGTTCTCATAATACTATCGGTATTCCTAATCTTTTATATACATATACTTCTATGCATTGTGTTAATATTTTTATAACCTTTTATATCCATATGCTCATATAATTATGATCATAATCATAAGATAATAAATTTTATTTATTATACATATATCATTATACTGTTATTAAGGTTACGGTTTATGATAATTTCAGTAACAATATTAATAACAATACTAATAGCAATAATAATAATACTAATGGTGATAATATTAATAATTATGATATTCATAATACTTAATAATAATAATGCTATTGATAATATTACTAATACTTACTAATAATAATAAAAATAATAACAACAATAATAATAATAATTATAATAATTATATTGGTAATGGAAATAAGAAATAAAATTATATACCATATTAAATTGCTTTTCTAAAAAGAATGCCCCAGAGGAGGCTTGAACCCGCGACCTCTCGCTTCCCGACACTAACCCTTAATCAGCTGCTCCGTTTTGTTTTTCTGTATTACACTCTTACACATTTTTATTTATCTTATAACTGTTTCATCTCCTTCTTTCATCAAACATGAACCAATCAAACACTCCTCCAAACCTAAGCTAGTCGACTAGGGCTTTTAGTAATCGAATTAGTCAATTACTAAACATGTTTAAACTCTTCAATTGAAACATAAACGGTGTGTGGGTGTCTAAAATAATTAAAAAAAATAAAAAAATAAAGAAGCTGAAACAGTTCGATAGAACTCCTCATGAACTCAAACTTCAAATTCAATTTCGAGGCTGTTTCAGCTAATTATTTCTACATGAAAGAGATTCAAAATCATTCATAGAAACTTTAGGAAAGTTCAATTTGACTTGAAACACAAAAACAAATCTGAATTTTGATGAAGAACAAACAGTTGACTTTTATTTTGTAAACTTTGACTCACGAATTCAAACTCGATATTAAAAATTGGGAGATGAAACTTTGCAAAAAGATTCAATAGAGTAATACGAACACAATTGCATTATTAGTTTTTGAAAATTAATTTGAATTCGAGCTGTTGCAAAAAAGGAACAAGAAAAGAGGTAGTCGACATGTTCTTGAATTTTTCAAATTAAATTCGATTAAATTAAAAGCTGTAAAAGTTGTTTGTGATTCAGTTGTTAATGTAAAGACGTCTGATATCAATTACCACTGTATGTGATCGATTATATATTGTATTGATGATTGATCGGATATTCGTTAAATCAGGAAAGTGAAAGTGATATGTAACAAATTTGAGATCAAAACAAAACTGGATTACAGTAGATTGCTACGTGAAACGGATTCCTGATTCCAAATCTATATGTATGATTTTATCTAAAAGCTATTATTAATTAATAATTATTAATAATAAATAATAATAATAATAATAATAATAATAATAATAATAATAATAATAATAATAATAAAAATAATAACATTAACAATTATGATGGTAATAAATATCATCATTAGCAATATAAATGATAATTTGTCTTATTTATATGATAATATTAATAATGACTTTAATAATAATGGTAATTATAATTATGAAAGTAATAATATTAATAATGATAATAACATTAATACTTCTAATAATATAACAATAATACTGATTATAATAATACTAATATTCTTAATAATAACCATAATATTAATACTATATCCACTTATATATCAAGTTCGTATCTATAAATTATTTATTTAAATAACACTAGTCTTGATATTAATATTGAAAGTAATAATAATATTATTAATATAATATTTATGTTTTAATTTGTAATTACATTTAATTTTATAATTTATTAGTTATGTAATAACATACAATTTATATTTAATATTTATTCATTACAATATGTATACTAATAATAATAATAACAATCTATGTAATGATATTATTGATAATATTGTTTAATAATAATAATACTAGTAATGATAATAGTTTTAATGTAATAATTATATCCAACTTGTAATTAAGTTTAATATATTACCATTTATTATATACCATCTATCAATTATATAATTTATTGAATCTTTACTATTTATTAATTATATATATATATATATATATATATATATATATATATATATATATATATATATATATATATATATATTACATATCTATTTATACATCGATGTTCGTGAATAGTTGAGAATAGTCACAAGGTTATTGCATATATGAAAACAGTTCAAAATTTTCAAGACTCAACAATACAGACTTTGCTTATCGTGTCGAAAACATATAAAGATTTAGTTTAAATTTGGTCGGAAATTTCTGGGTCGTCACAGTACCTACCCGTTAAAGAAATTTCGTCCCCGAAATTTGATCGAGATTGTCATGGCTAACAATAAGAATATTTTCATGACAAATATGAGTTGATAAATAGAGTTTTATCATCATTAAGTAATATGGATAACACAATTCGATTTTTGTGAAGAGTATAAGTGAAGCTATCACAAAAGAGTGAAATGAGTAGGTGTAAATTGTCATATCTTTTGACGTAGATAGGATTGATTTCCAAGTTCAAGAGATTTGGAGAAAATCTTCGTAATAAGATTTGATTCTTCGGTAATCAAGGGAATTAGGATCCACTTTAAATGCGATCATCTGTTTTGATTGCTCTGTCGAATATTTGACTATAAATCCACTTCCTTCGTTTCCTTACAACTCACACCTTATATTCTTTCTCCCTCGACTCATACCTAAAAGTATTCGTCAATATGCTCCATCCAGTGCTGATTCTCGATATACTCCTAACTTTCATATATGTCATTCTTCTTTTTCATCTACCGCCAGAAGAATCTATTTACTTCTACTATACACTTAGTTTTATAGTGTTTTTAGTTCTCCCGTGTCTTTATATTGCTATATGTATCGATATATACGATTTGTAATCTTGACGTTGTTGTTGGGTTTTATATCTTCCCTTATATTTCGATGTCCCTGCTTCTGTCTTCTATAATCATTGTCATCCACAGTTAATGCTTCCTTCTATTTGCTGCGATTTATACTCCAACTTCCATTTCAGAGCTTTATGCTTTTGTCTTCTATTCCCGACTTCAAGTCAAGCGATTAATGGTCTAGAATTCGTAGGTATGAATTTCGGAATGAACATGGTTAATATTCTAAGAAGAAAATTGTAATGACACGATCTTGATTTGTCAAATTACCAGAATACCTCGGAAAAGAACGAATCATCAAGAAAATATTTTCTTGATATTTTTAGAGATTAGTAGAATACAAGAGTTGTGTAACATGTCACATGATGACGTTATGATATGTGAATCATCACATTCCATTTAGAAACTCAGCATGAATTACTGTAATATAATCACATTGATCAAGTGTCATTATATTATACTAATTTATGCTTCAGTTCCCAACACTACTTCAAAAACATTCATAATTTGAACTTGAAGGTTTCAAAATTTAAAACTACATAGTTTCTTTTATGAGGTAACACAGATAGCGCGAAGAGATAAATAATCTCAGATGAGAATAGTTATGAATATATCTTCAGAAATATCGAGGATATTTATAATGAAAGATACGATGATATCTTTGAATTTCTAACATAGATGGATGATGATGAAGATTTGTCCGTATGGATTTAAAGACAGGAGTAAGGTATTCGTTAATGACTTTAACAGATACTGAATCATTTGGATTCTTTGAAGATAAGTTTAGTCTTTAGTGATTTATCCACAGCCTTCTTCATAGTTCACTCAATTCGTTTTTGAGTATCAAAACTTTTGAGCTTTTTCAACACTCCATTCTTTATCATCAAACTTTTGACTGTTAAGGCAGTCTTCAGTTTTCACTGCTTCATCAGCTTTTTCAAAGCTCAGAAAACTTATTCATAGGCTAAAATGCTTTTCAGGATTTTCAGGAATTCAGAATTGAAGATCATCATTCTAGGAGATAAAGGTTATATGTATATAACTGTTGATGTAGAAACGCTGCGAGTTTCGAAATACTGATTACTAATTCTCGGTAATTGGTATGGCAATTCTCGTTACAAGATGCGGATAAGTATATGATAGGGTTTCGGTATATATAATAATTTTTCAGAAAATCAAAGATCAATCAGGTTGTTGGTAAGTTTACTGCTATTGTGGCGGAATATAAAAGGTTCCCCGGTAACGATGGCGAAAGGCAATGTATATATATCGAGGTTATAATAAGGCTAGTCCGACTGAAAAGTAGAAGTTGACTTGTTGAAGAAATGACAAAATTGGCTACTTTGAAAAGGAATTGCAATGTTATTTTCGGTAATAACAATGCCAAAGGAGCTAGCACAGATACGTGCTAAACATTTACTCAGGTTCTGAGTGTTTTTAGGTGCATGAATATATGCATCAATCTTTTTATGATGGCCCCGTCAAAACACTTAGCGGCTCCGTCACTTGGTCCCACAGCTTGATCGAACTTAAATGAATTTAACAAACGACATTGCATTCTTTTATTTCAAAAGTTTTCCAAAAAGAAAAGCAAACCAAAATATGTAGTTTAAAAGTAACCCAACATATTAATTAACCAAAGTTGACACAAAACATTGTCAACAAACCCACAAATTTAAATTATCCAAAAACAGAATGCAAGCTTAAGTTTCATAAATTGTTTCATAAAAATCTGTCCAAATGCATGCAGACTCTTCTAAACACAGCGGAAGCATCACATAAACTCAAGTACCTGTGAAAACATGCGAGTAAACTGTCAACACAAAGTTTGAGTGAATTATAGGTTTAAATAATCGAATAAACTTTAGACCACAAGATTTAAAAATGTTAGAAAACATTAAACATTATTCCATTATCAATGAGCCACCTGGTAACCACTTAACCCTTTATTTACCCTTACCAAACACAATAACAATATACACTGGACAGTGTATCTACAACAAAATACGAAGTACTAAACATTCCGATTATAAATTGCTAGCGCGACTAGCTCGAAATGGGGTTGCCAAACTCGATAGATCTATCCGTAGGATTCACGTTCACCGGTAGAAACCAATGATTATAGTTACCAGACTAGGGAATATTTTTGTCCAACTCACAATGAATAATTTAAATTTAATTGTCACTTGTGTCTAAACGTGAAATAAAATGCATGTAATCACATCCCAAAAATATACTTTGAAAAGTATGTAAAAACCGGACTATAACTCACCTTAATAGTAATGAAGTAACCAACACAATTAAGCGAACAGCAAATGCAGTACAGTGATCAGGAATGATCACAACGCCGACCTATAAATAAAGCAGGTCGATATAAATAACTAACTTAGGTCAAGTCTTAGTATGATAGCTATTGTACATATTGCAAGTAGGCATAGAACAGTACTCAATATGCATTGGTTTGATCGGAACAGCTTACGGACACACACTTTCTATTTTTAGAAAGTTTCTATTTTTAGCAGGTTTCCATTTTTGGAAAGTTTCTATTTTTAGCAGGTTTCCATTTTTGGAAAGTTTCTATTTTTGGAAAGTTTCTATTTTTGGAAAGTTTCCAAATTTAGAAAGTTGCTATTTTAGGAAAGTTTATAAGTTAGGAAAGTTTCCTTAATTAGAAAGTAAACAAAAGTCAACTGAAAGTCAAAGTCGACCGAAAGTCAACTCAAAAGTCAACCTTGGTCAAACATGGTCGACGTAAATTTTAAAAGTGTAAGTTATAATAATAATATAAGTTATAACGTTTATTAAAGTTAAATATGTCTAATTATGTCATAACATAAGTTTAATTAAATTAAAATGAATTATTAAAGTTAATATACGTTTAAATAATATAATTAATATAACATAAGTATTTAATTAATTAATTAAATATTAGTCATAATATAAATATTATTAATTAATAATAAATTTTAAATCATATCATAAGTATTATTAATTAATAATGAATTATTAATCATATCATAAGTTTCTAATTATAACTATTAAATAATAAGTATTTAATAATTAAATTGTAATTAAATAATAACTAAGCCTTATAAAAATTAAATAATTAATTAATCCTTATTATAAGTCTTATTATAATAATCTCATAATATAAGTTTAATACTTATCTGTAAAGACCCGTCCTTATCCACCTGGACGAAGTCATTAACATTTGGTTCCATTGCGATGATCAACTCCAAGTAATGTCCTTAAAATGAGCAAATGCACAGCGGAAGATTTAATTCGTACCTGAGAATAAACATGCTTAAAAGTGTCAACCAAAAAGGTTGGTGAGTTCATAGGTTTATCATAACAATCATTTCAATATGTTAATAGACCACAAGATTTCATAATCATAAACATAATACACTCGCAAGTGTATGTAAAGCATTCTAAGTGGTTGAGCACTTGGTAACCATACTTAACATTTAATCAACGTCGCATATTCCCTTTATTATGAAATCTCACTACACCGTACCAAGTGTAGTCACTAAAACGAAGTACTGTGCAACCGTTGAATACTGGTCGTCCAGTCCGGTTGGGGTTGTCAGGCCCGATAGATCTATCAACAGGATTCGCGTTTACAATACCCATGTAAATAGTAGTTACCAAGCTACAGGGAAATATGCCAGTGGTACAACTCAACGTAGAATATATTTTTAAGTACTTGTGTCTATTTTGTAAACATTTATAAAAGCAGCGCATGTATTCTCAGCCCAAAAATATATATTGCAAAAGCAATTAAAAAGGGAGCAAATGAAACTCACAATACTGTATTTTGTAGTAAAAATACATATGACGTCATTGAACAAATGTAAGATTGGCCTCGGATTCATGAACCTATATCATTAATGTATATTAACACATATATTTATAATCGAACAAATTTATATATATTATATCTTAATTTATATGTTATATGTATTTAATTTGTATATATTTAAAATGATTAATATTTATATATGTAGATATCTTAATATGTATATTAGTATTTTATCAATAATTTGTTATTTGTAATAAAAAAATAATGTTAATATGTTTAGTATATAATTATGTGTAATATAAGTATAATATTTATTTGTTATAAAAATAATAATAAAAATGATAATTAAAATAATAATGATAATTAAAATAATAATGATAATAATAATGATAGTTTTTAATAATACTATAAGTTAATAATGATAATATTAAAACTAATAATGTTTTTATATCAGAATCATTTTAATAATAATAATAATAATAATAATAATAATAATAATAATAATAATAATAATAATAATAATGATAATTAAATAAGTAAACTACCTCCAAAGAGTAGTCCTATACATGCCCAAATCCGGGTTTGAACCCGCGACGTCCCGCTAACCCGAATACATCCTTAATCATTACGATATGTGTTTCTAAAACCATATGTCTGGTAACTGTTTTTCTTCCTTCTTAAAATCAATTCGATCAAATACCAAACCAAATTCGTCATCATTCGTTTTCACAATCATATCATAATCATCATCACTAACACCTCTATTCTATCATCATCATTCTCTTAAAGTATTATCATTATCCTCATTTAACCGCGATCTCATCATCATCATTCATATCCTAATTCATTTCATTCGACATCACCACCATCATATTCTAATCTTCATTATCATATTCATGATCATTATGATTTCATCATCTATTTTATTTTAATCATCATAATTGTTCATCTTGGATCACCATCATCATCAATTTATTTCGTCTACCTCATCATCATTTATGTTATCAAACTGTTACAAAAAAATATATGAATACTTTGATATTTTAGCAAAATCACGAGCCCATCTTGTTGACCTTAATACTACCACCTCACGAGCCCAATTAACGATTTAAGCCCAAAAATTCTTGATCATGGGTCTTATAACACGGTACCAAGCCCAAAATTAAACAAATACTTCCGTAATATTTATCATATTCGTAACATTTATCATATTCTGGGTGGGGAACACCACTTATCATATATACCTAACCTTTTTCCTTTACAGCTCATTATAACATTATATGAATACATCATTATTATAACCCTACCATTTCATCATATTCATCATATTCGTTTTTATTTTAATGGAAGAAACAGAAAAACACTGTAGCAGTAGCGAGAGGGAATTGAGTGTGGCGGTTTTTATGATGGATCGTGGTAGTTAAATAGAAACGGGTTAATAGCAGTTATCAAGGATTCATTTATTAGTATGATGAAGATGGTTCGAAGATAGGAGACAGAAACTGCAAATAATTTGGTAATTGTATTGTTTTGAGATATAAATCGATCCTGGACGGTAATAGAGTTATTAAGAAAGAGGTCGATTGTGGTGTGATCAGAAGAGAAAAGAAGGAGAAAAAAAAATAGTTGTCATTTATAGTAACGAAGGTGGTGATTGTAAGATGTTTCTCGAACTAGAATAGGAGAGAGAGGGAGATTGAGTGAGGTAGTTCTTGGTGGTTTATGGTGGTAGTCACACATAGTTAGGGTAGCATTCTAAACGAGTTTTCAATGGTGAGAGTGGCGGTTGTGATGAGGGCAGATGGAGACTGCAACAGCAGCTGTAGCAAGCGACTATTGGGGTGGGTTGGTGAGTTACGTATAACAGAAATTGAACAAGAAGTGGGTAGGGTTCGATGGTGGAGGTGAGGTTTATGGTTGTTGGTAATTGAAACGGAAACAAAACAACAAGTTTTATAATGGGTCGATGAACAACTAAACAGAAAGAAAAAAAATAGAAAGAGAAAGAGAGAGAAGACAAAAATTTCGATGATTGTTTTCATCAGTGACACTACAATGACGGAAATCGTGATTTACAGATAGAGAAGAGAGATAGGTGATTGTGTGTGTATGTTCGGTTAAGGTGATATGGGTTGATCGAGCTTATCCTTCTATCCCTTGTATGCATGTTTATATATATATATATATAATAAAAGATAGATAATAATATAAAGTAGAGGAGGTAGATAGAAGAATGTGGACATAAAACAAACGTTTCCTAATTCCATGTTAACTTCTACTTTATCAATCGTTAATCACGGATGGAATTTAAAAAGTAGACAGAGAGGACGAAGGGAAGAAATAAAAACTGATTAAGATAGCTAACCGATTTTGTTTCTTGTACAATTTTATTTATAATTAATATTAATAATTAAAAAAAATAATAACAATAATATTTGAAATAATACAAATTTTTAATGATAAAAGTAATTATTAATATCAAATAATACTAACAATAATAAAAATAAAAGTAAAAATAAGGATATTACTAATAAAAATGATAAATGATAATAATAACTAATAATATTTAAGTTACATCTTAAATTATAATTTCAACTCTTCTTATAATACATTTCGTGCTCATTTGCTAAAAAGTCTTTAAAATAAAAGTCTTCCTAAAAATTCCAGGTAAAATATGCTTTATTTATATATAGATATGTTTTAAATAATAATTATTATAATATGTTATTTTTACTTTACATGATTCGTTTTAATAACAACAACATATAATATTTAATATTATATTTCCAATTATTATATATATATATATATACATATATCAAATTACAATTAATTGTTCGTAAATCGCCGAGAACAGTCGAAGGTCAATTGAATATATGAATCAGTTCAAAATTTTTGAGACTAAACCTAACAGATTTCTCTTATCGTGTCAAGAATATTACATCGTATCGAGAATTTGGTTTAAAATTAGTCGAAATTTTCCGGGTCGTGACATTATCATAAGTATTTTTCCATTAATAATGAAGTATTATTAATCATATGTTTAATTAAAATGTTAATTAAATCATAAATATTAATTAAATGATATAATAAATATATATCATAAGTTGTAAATAATAATAATTACTTTTTTTATCATAAGTAATTAAATGATAATGAAATCCATTATTTATATCATAAGTTTCATAATTAGTCAAAAGTTTTAAATCAAAAGTTCATCGGGTCGTATCCTGAGCCTCGGGTGTCGGTTTTCGGCGAGCCTTACATATATCTCCGCCTAAGCAAACCACCCGACACTTTGGTACACTCAAGAACACCCCAAGAACAGTTCACAAGTCGTGATGTACAGCCATTACACTACTTGGAACTTCAATTCACTCAAAAACGTGTTTTAGACGTAACGGGTGATTCGTGGCTCGGATTGAGATGACCCGAACATGAAAGTTCGTCCCACCATCAGTCCTAACACACTAACACACCCTAAAGTCACCAAATATGGTCACAAAGTCGGAACAAACTTGGTTCATACCAAAATCACATTTCAATCTTAACAAAATACCACTTTGATCATATCTAGGGCTCCGGAAATCGAAACGACATGAATCCGGAGTCTAAAATTAATGTATTGATGAGAGGAACTCATTTATATACTTTATTTTATGATCAAAATCAGTTACAATATCAGAAACACACGAAAAAGCTGCTGTCCCAATTTTATCAAACCGAAAAATATGCAATCGAGCAATTCTACGCATACAATCAACATTACAACAACTAATAATCATCATACTAATAATATAAACATAAAATACAGAAAAATAAATAAAAATTAAAAGTTCTAGGGTTAGGGTTTATACCCTAATCAAGAAACAATTAGTATAATCGCGTAGAGAACGGAACGAGGAATCCGATTGTATGAACGATCTCTAGATCCAAGCTTGAAAAATTGATGAAGATGATGATGTTTGGTGGTGTTGGTTGTCCCCCAAAAAGAGAAGGAAGGGAGGAAGGAGAGCAAAAGTGGTAATTAGGTTTAGATTAAAATTATGTAATGTGTAAATGAGATGGAAAATAAAAAAAAATGGGGAGTATACTCCCTCCCCTTATGGTCGGCCGAATGGGGGGTCATGGGGTGGGCCCCATGGCCCAATCTTGGTAAAAGTATAATTGCTTGTGGCCCGAAAGCCCGAACGAATCCCGAAACGCGAAAACGCACTTACGCGATTAAAAATCCGAAAAGATAACAAACGCGCGACGAAAAATAAATATAAATACCCTATATAATAATATGATCTTAAAATATCATATTTAAAATAATTAGGATTTAAATATCCCAAAAACGCGACCGTTGGTTTGAAAACCGAAAAGATTCGCCGGACAGAAATCCGCGATACGTAGAAACGTATAATTTAAAATACGAATACAAATATTCACATAACACTTAATAATTAATATATTATTATTAATATAATAATATAGGCCATAGAAATGAAATAGCACGAATACCAGTTAATGGTCGTTAAATAATTAACGATAAAAGATAACAGAAAAAGTAGGGTCGTGACAGTACCTTCCCGTTACGGAAATTTCGTCCCGAAATTTAAGCAGGTGCAGGGGTTGACTCAGCATCTGGGAACAAATGCGGATACTTCTGCTTCATCTGATCTTCACGCTCCCAAGTGAACTCGGGACCACGTCTGGCGTTCCATCTAACCCGGACAATAGGAATTCGGCTCTGCTTAAGAGTCTTAACTTCTCGATCCATAATTTCAATAGGTTCCTCAATAAAGTGTAGTTGCTTATCAACATGAAGTTCTTTCAGAGGAATAGTCTTATCGGCCTCGGCCAAACACTTCTTTAGATTCGATACATGAAAAAACATCGTGAACAGCACTGAGTTCTTGTGGCAACTTCAAACGATAAGCCGCCGGTCCAACTCTCTCAACAATCTCAAACGGTCCAACAAAACGAGGACTTAGCTTTCCCCTTTTACCAAAACGGATCACACCCTTCCAAGGTGAAACCTTTAACATAACACGATCACCAACATGAAATTCCACATCTTTCCTTCCTCTATCGGCATAACTCTTTTGCCGACTTCTAGCAGTTCTCAACCTTTCCTTAATCCGTACAATCTTCTCTGTAGTCTCGTGAATAATTTCTGGACCTGTGAGGTGAGCATCGCCAACCTCATTCCAACAGACATGAGACCTACACTTCCTACCGTACAGAGCTTCAAACGGTGCGGCTTGAATACTTGCGTGATAACTGTTGTTATAAGAAAATTCAGCTAGCGGCAAATATTTATCCCACCCATTACCAAAATCAATAACACACGCTCGTAACATATCCTCCAACGTCTGAATGGTCCTTTCACTCTGACAATCCGTTTGAGGATGATAAGCGGTGCTCATATCTAATCTAGTTCCCAAGGCTTCCAGCAAAGATCGCCAAAACCTCGATACAAATCGACTGTCTCGGTCCGAAATAATGGATACAGGAACACCATGCCTAGAAACAATCTCTTTCAAGTACAAACGTGTAAGCTTCTCCATTGAATCTGTTTCCTTAATTGGCAAAAAGTGAGCTGACTTAGTGAGTCGATCTACAATCACCCAAATAGTGTCATAGCCACCCGCAACTCTCGGTAACTTAGTAATAAAATCCATTGTAATTCCTTCCCACTTCCACTCGGGAATCTCAGGTTGCACCACTAGTCCAGACGGTTTTTGATGTTCAGCTTTAACCTTAGCACAAGTCAAACACTTAGCCATATACGTAGCCACATCACCTTTCAAATTTGGCCACCAATACAGCTCCTTAAGATCATGATACATCTTTCCTGAACCAGGATGAATAGAGTACCTAGACTTATGAGCCTCAACCAAAACAAGTTGTCGCAGTTCACCAAACTTCGAAACCCAAAGACATCCTGCAAAGTACCTAGTACCATCTGCTCAAATCTCAAATTTCTTAGCCATACCTCTTACGTTCTCTTTCACAAAATTCTCTTCCGTTAAGGCTTCTTGTTGTGCCTCAAGAATCTGCCTTGCGAGGTTTGTTCTAATTGTCATATTCAAGGCCCTAAACCTGCGAGGTTCAGCCCTTTCTTTACGAATCAACGCATCTGCCACAACATTGGCCTTACCCGGATGATACAAAAGCTCACAATCGTAATCATTCAATGTCTCAATCCATCTTCGTTGTCTCATGTTCAACTGTTTCTGATCGAGGATATGTTGAAGACTTTTGTGATCTGTGTACACAATACTCTTGACCCCATACAAATAATGTCTCCAAATCTTAAGTGCAAAAACAACGGCCCCCAACTCTAAATCATGAGTTGTATAGTTCTGCTCGTGAATCTTCAACTGACGTGATGCGTACGCAATAACTTTCTTTCGTTACATTAAAACACAACCAAAGCCTTGACGCGAAGCATCACAATAAACAAAAAAATCATCATTACCCTCAGGTAGTGACAATATCGGAGCGGTAGTCAACTTCTTCTTTAAAATCTGAAAAGCAGTCTCTTGTTCATCCTTCCACTCGTACTTCTTCCCTTTATGCGTTAAAGCAGTCAGAGGTTTTGCGATACAAGAGAAATCTTGAATGAACCTTCGATAGTAACCTGCCAATCCTAGGAACTGACGAATCTGGGTAGGAGTTTTCGGAGTTTCCCACCTTTCAATCGCCTCAATCTTAGCAGGATCAACTTGTATCCCTTGTTTACTAACAATGTGTCCAAGGAATTGAACTTCTCGTAACCAGAATGCACACTTAGAGAACTTAGCGTACAACTCTTCTTTTCTCAACAGATCAAGCACTGACCTCAAATGTTCCTCGTGCTCTTCATCACTCTTCGAATAAATAAGGATGTCGTCGATGAACACAATAACGAACTTGTCCAGATAGGGTCTACACACACGGTTCATGAGGTCCATGAACACAGTAGGTGCATTCGTCAATCCGAACGGCATAACAAGAAACTCAAAGTGACCGTAACGGGTGCGAAAAGCAGTTTTCGAAACATCAGATTCTTTAACACGCAACTGATGATAGCCGGAATGAAGATCGATTTTTGAATAAACAGATGAACCCTGAAGCTGATCGAACAGATCATCAATTCTCGGAAGGGGATAACGGTTTTTAATAGTAAGCTTGTTCAACTCACGATAATCAATGCACAAACGAAAAGAACCATCCTTCTTCTTAACAAACAGAACAGGAGCTCCCCAAGGGGACGAACTAGGATGAATAAAACCTTTGTCTAACAACTCACGGAGTTGACTTGACAATTCTTGAAGTTCAGAAGGCGCAAGACAATAAGGAGCACGTGCTACGGGAGCAGCACCGGGAACAAGATCAATTTGAAATTCTACCGCGCGTTGCGGCGGAAGGCCAGGTAAATCTTCGAAAAATACCTCGGGAAAATTCCTAACAATATGAACATCTCCAACACTCTTCGTTTCTTTATCGGAATCAACAACATAGGCTAGAATAGCATGACAGCCCTTGCGAAGATGTTTAAGAACTTTCAAATAGCTAATAAGATTTAACTGTCGGCATTTCTTATCTCCAAGAACCATCAGCGGCTCTCCAACCACATTAGTAATACGAATAGCTTTATCATAACACACAATCTTAGCACGATTAGCAGATAACCAATCCATCCCAATGACAACATCAAAACTACCAAGTTCAATCGGTACCAAATCTATCTCAAAATCTCTACCAGCTAAACTAATGTTACATTTACGATGCACAGTCTTAGCAGTGAGTACCTTACCATTAGCTATTTCAACAACATAAGTATTGTCTAAAGGAGTTAACGGTGTTTTGATTTTTGGACTTAATTTATTCGACACAAAACTCAAATCAGCCCCTGAATCAAATAGTACATAAACTGATAAATCGTTGACCGAGAATGTACCAGTAACAAGTTTAAGATCTTCCTCAGCATCCCTGGCGTTAATGTTGAACGCTCTACCACGCGCAGTCTCTGCAGTCTTCTTGTTAGGACAGGCATTACGGAAATGCCCCGGCTTTCCACACTCATAACAAACCTTCAGATTACTACCATTATTCGACTTTCCATTACCATTACCATTACCATCTCTATTACCAGCATTATTACCATTATTACCACCTGCGGCAGGAGTAGCAGAACCCGGCAGAAGCACCGTACAATCCTTAGCAATGTGTCCCTGTTTAGAACACCTCTTGCAAGTCACGGTACAGAAACCATCATGAGCCTTGTAACAACGTGGACACACACGCTGACTGCGGTTATTCGAATCAGAAGTATCCTGCTTTTTCTGCTGATTCTGGTTTTGATTGCGGTTATTATCCCACTTTCTCTTCCCATTATCAGCTTTCTTAACAGCCTCTTCACTGGGTTCGGTTACAGCAGCCTTACTTCTTCTCAAGATCTTATCATTCAACTTATGAGCCATAGACATCGCGGCCTCAATAGTCTGGGGCTCACTAGATTCAACCCCATGTTCAATTTTCTCGGACAACCCATCAATGTAAGCTTCAATCTTAAGATTCTCATCGGCATAAACATTAGGGCACAACAAAGTCAACTCAAACAATCTCTACTCGTAGGCATCTAATTCGGTGCCCTTCATTTTCAAGTTTTTAAGTTCAACCTCTAAATTCTTAAGCTCACCCCTAGGTCGGTAGCGGGTGATCATTCTTTCCTTGAAATTATTCCAAGTTAAACCATAAGCCACATCATTTCCCAAACTGTTAACCAAGTTGTTCCACCAGGTCAATGCACTATCCTTCAAAGTGCAGCTAGCAAAACTAACCTTGTCTTCCTCTCAGACTCGACTAACCCTGAAAATAGACTCGATTTTCTCGAACCAGCGGGTAAGTCCTATGGGTCCTTCTGTACCACTGAATTCCTGTGGGCGACTTGCCATAAACGTTTTGTGGGAGCATCCCACCTGATTGTTGTTCGCATTAGCATTTGCATTAGCATTCGCTGCCATAGCAGCAGCTATCCCTTCGGTAACAAGACGTTGGATACGGGGTTCGTTGGACCCTCTAGGAGGCATGATCTTCAAAACAGAATAACACAACCGTTAGTACTAAGAATAATACCAGTGTTATAAAGGAATAGATCGAACACGAAAAGATTAACCATTAAAATAATAGTCAGTAACCACTATTTGTAATAACATGACAGTTATGATTGTTATAGAAATAACCACCACATGCATACATATTTTATGATAACATCATACAACATACATAGCACCTAACATACATGATCTACATTACGCATAATATAACATGTCAAGAGTCACAACATCAGAAATAAAATGTGATAATGATAATAGATGTCATAAAAATAACCATCCATACATAATGAAAAACATCCCATAACAAAACCTTAATAAAATCCTCGGCAAAACGCCGTACATAATCCAAAAATATATGTATGAAAGGACATTAAGTTTTATGAAATAAGTAATCAATCATGAATCATCATATCACATCTGCTTAGAGTGGGTGTGATAAGCTGGGCCAGCATGAGTCTCAGTAGAAGGCTCATACTTTCGCAACTTTCCTTTCACTTCTTCCAACTCTTCCTTCAAACCACGAACTGTGCTCTCTAGAGCCTCGAACCTAGCGTGAACTTCACGGTTACGCTTACGAGTCTCGAACCTAACATTGTTCTTGAAGCTAACAAAAGAATCCATACTAGCTCGAATCTGGTCCATCATCTCGTTGTGTGGCAAAGTACGCATACAATCACTAAGAGCATTAATACGCATCACTTCATTGTAAGCTCTGTTCATATGAGTAATGGTGGAAAAGTAGTAGTGAACAGGATCATCGATCTCTGGTTGACCAGCACGGCGTCTGGCAGCAGCCGGAGGAGCAGGAGCAGCAACGGAGTTATCACTCGAAGTCGACATCTGCAAACAGTAAAACCGCAAACCACATACCAAAAGATATAAATGCTAATGATATAACTCATACAAAATGAAATGCATAATAATGCTATATAAAAGGGTCGGGCTGTAGACTAGACTCTAATGCACCCTAAGAACCACGGGTTGACCACATTAAGACCGCCTAGTTCCCTACAACCAGAGCTCTGATACCAACTATGATGGCCCCGTCAAAACACTTAACGGCTCCGTCACTTGGTCCCACAGCTTGATCAAACTTAAATGAATTTAACAAACGACATTGAATTCTTTTATTTCAAAAGTTTCCCAAAAAGAAAAGCAAACCAAAATATGTAGTTTAAAAGTAACCCAACATATTAATTAACCAAAGTTGACACAAAACATTGTCAACAAACCCACTAATTTAAATTATCCAAAAACAGAATGCAAGCTTAAGTTTCATAAATTGTTTCATAAAAATCTGCCCAAATGCATGCAGACTCTTCTAAACACAGCGGAAGCATCACATAAACTCAAGTACCTGTGAAAACATGCGAGTAAACTGTCAACACAAAGGTTGAGTGAATTATAGGTTTAAATAATCGAATAAACTTTAGACCACAAGATTTAAAAATGTTAGAAAACATTAAACATTATTCCATTATCAATGAGCCACCTGGTAACCACTTAACCCTTTATTTACCCTTGCCAAACACAATAACAATATACACTGGACAGTGTATCTACAACAAAATACGAAGTACTAAACATTCCGATTATAAATTGCTAGCGCGACTAGCTCGAAATGGGGTTGTCAAACCCGATAGATCTATCTGTAGGATTCGCGTTCACTGGTAGAAACCAATGATTACAGTTACCAGACTAGGAAATATTTTTGTCCAACTCACTATGAATAATTTAAATTTAAGTGTCACTTGTGTCTAAACGTGAAATAAAATGCTTGTAATCACATCCCAAAAATATACTTTGAAAAGTATGTAAAAACGGGACTATAACTCACCTTAATAGTAATGAAGTAACCAACACAATTAAGCGAACAGCAAATGCAGTACAGTGATCAGGAATAATCACAACGCCGACCTATAAATAAAGCAGGTCGATATAAATAACTAACTTAGGTCAAGTCTTAGTATGATAGCTATTGTACATGTTGCAAGTAGACATAGAACAGTACTCAATATGCATTGGTTTGATCGGAACAGCTTACGAATACACACTTTCTATTTTTAGATAGTTTCTATTTATAGCAGGTTTTCATTTTTGAAAAGTTTCTATTTTTGGAAAGTTTCTATTTTTGGAAAGTTTCCAAATTTAGAAATTTGCTATTTTAGGAAAGTTTATAAGTTAGGAAAGTTTCCTTAATTAGAAAGTCAACAAAAGTCAACTAAAAGTCAACTCAAAAGTCAACCTTGGTCAAACATGGTCAACGTAAATTTTAAAAGTGTAAGTTCTAATAATAATATAAGTTATAACGTTTATTAAAGTTAAATATGTCTAATTATGTCATAACATAAGTTTAATTAAATTAAAATGAATTATTAAAGTTAATATACGTTTAAATAATATAATTAATATAACATAAGTATTTAATTAATTAATTAAATATTAGACATAATATAAATATTATTAATTAATAATAAATTTTGAATCATATCATAAGTATTATTAATTAATAATGAATTATTAATCATATCATAAGTTTCTAATTATAACTATTAAATCATAAGTATTTAATAATTAAATTATAATTAAATAATAACTAAGCCTTATAATAATTAAATAATTAATTAATCCTTATTATAAGTCTTATTATAATAATCTCATAATATAAGTTTAATACTTATCATAAGTATTTTTCCATTAATAATGAAGTATTATTAATCATATGTTTAATTAAAATGTTAATTAAATCATAAATATTAATTAAATGATATAATAAATATATATCATAAGTTGTATATAATAATAATTACTTTTTTATCATAAGTAATTAAATGATAATGAAATCCATTATTTATATCATAAGTTTCATAATTAGTCAAAAGTTTTAAATCAAAAGTTCATCGGGTCGTATCCTGAGCCCCGGGTGTCGGTTTTCGGCGAGCCTTACATATATCTCCGCCTAAGAAAACCACCCGACACTTTGGTACACTCAAGAACACCCCAATAACAGTCCACAAGTCGTGATGTACAGCCATTACACTACTTGGAACTTCAATTCACTCAAAAACGTGTTTTAGACGTAACGGGTGATTCGTGGCTCGGATTGAGATGACCCGAACATGAAAGTTCGTCCCACCATCAGTCCTAACATACTAACACACCCTAAAGTTACCAAATATGGTCACAAAGTCGGACCAAACCTGGTTCATACCAAAATCACATTTCAATCTTAACAAAATACCACTTTGATCATATCTAGGGCTCCGGAAATCGAAACGACATGAATCCGGAGTCTAAAATTAATGTATTGATGAGAAGAACTCATTTATATACTTTATTTTATGATCAAAATCAGTTACAATATCAGAAACACACGAAAAAGCTGCTGTCCCAATTTTATCAAACCGAAAATTATGCAATCGAGCAATTCTACGCATACAATCAACATTACAACAACTAATAATCATCATACTAATAATATAAACATAAAATACAGAAAAATAAATAAAAATTAAAAGTTCTAGGGTTAGGGTTTATACCCTAATCAAGAAACAATTAGTATAATCGCGTAGAGAACGGAACGAGGAATCCGATTGTGTGAACGATCTCTAGATCCAAGCTTGAAAAATTGATGAAGATGATGATGTTTGGTGGTGTTGGTCGTCACCCAAAAAGAGAAGGAAGGGAGGAAGGAGAGCAAAAGTGGTAATTAGGTTTAGATTAAAATTGTGTAATGTGTAAATGTGATGGAAAATAAAAAAAATGGGGAGTATACTCCCTCCCCTTATGGGCGGACGAATGGGAGGTCATGAGGTGGGCCCCATGGCCCAATCTTTCTAAAAGTGTAATTGCTTGTGGCCCGAAAGCCCGAACGAATCCCGAAACGCGAAAACGCACTTACGCGATTAAAAATCCGAAAAGATAACAAACGCGCGAGGAAAAATAAATATAAATACCCTATATAATAATATGATCTTAAAATATCATATTTAAAATAATTAGGATTTAAATATCCCAAAAACGCGACCGTTGGTTTGAAAACCGAAAAGATTCGCCGGACAGAAATCCGCGATACGTAGAAACGTATAATTTAAAATACGAATACAAATATTCACATAACACTTAATAATTAATATATTATTATTAATATAATAATATAGGCCATAGAAATGACATAGCACGGATACCAGTTAACGGTCGTTAAATAATTAACGATAAAAGTTAACGGAAAAAGTAGGGTCATGACACTTTTCTTCCGTAGATGAAGTGCGGTTAGTTCATCCTCTTAATTGAGGTGTTTTCATGAATCATGAAAGGTTTGAACGCTGATTGTAATCGTCGAGATACAAATGAGGTTTAAGATGAAATCAAGTGGCAAACTTGAAGAAATGTTTAGTTTCATATGTTATAATCAATATTTTAATTCATTTTAATTGTCCAATGTCATTAGTCCACAGCTAGTAGTCCACAATTAGTAGTTCAACAATTCATACATAGTTTAATATATAATATTCGAATTAATTAATACGTGTCGTGACCCGTTATATACATGTCTCAGACTCGATCACAACTCAAAGTATATATATTATTTAAGAATCAACCTCAACCCTGTATAGCGAACTCGAGCATTACAGCATATAGAGTGTCTATGGTTATTCCAAATAATATATATAGATGCGTCGATATGATATGTCAAAACCTTGTATATATGTCCCGATATTTAAAGTGGGTAAAATAAATACATAAATTAAATGACGATAAATAAAATTGCGAGAATGAAAATTGCGGTAAATAAATTGCGATAAATAGATTGCGATAATTGAAATGTAATACGGAATTAACAGTTAGCTAGGAACAGTTAGCTAGGATGTTGTTAGCGTGGATTCTTAACAGAATTTCTCATAGTTAATTTATTTGTTTCTAACAAATTTTATTTTGTCAAATGTTTTCTTCATTATGCCACTTGTTGGATTCTGATAGGTCAAAATCTAAATATGAAATTGAATAAAAATGGTTATTCTGTGGTGAACGAATTCGTATATCGGTGGATGTAAGTAGGATAGTAAATGACTGTTGAATCAGATTCGAATAATGTATAGTGTAACTTATTAATGTGAAATTTAAATATTCCTCGGGTATTACCTACCCGTTAAAATATTTTCACTATTAAAAGTTTGTACAAAAGAATTTTTAATTACAATCCTTATGAAAACATATATACATGTATATTTTCTTCAGATGTAATTATGGATTTTGAAGGTTTTTCGTATGCCCGAGAGACATATTAAATTAACGTGGCTAATATGTTTTGATCCAAGTCGTGTCATACCCAATAACAAACTTACCGACACCTTATTCGTATTTGATCTTAGCGATTGGATCGTTGATTAAATTACGCGACACTTGGATTTTAAGAAAAATGGTTTTCTAAAATAATATCGCTTGATGTGTATATAAATTATGGAATAATTTATATAATTTGGATTTAATTATTTATAGGTTAAATAATTAATTTAGTTATGTTACATTTTATAAAATTGGTTTTATAAATAATGTATACATAACAATTAATATGCAAGTTTATAAAATGTAAAAAAAAAAAAAAACTAGTTTTATAAAAATCTAGTTTTATAAAACTATTTTATAAAAGAAATGGAAGTGGCATTGGAGTCCTTGAGCGCATGCCATTTGACTAGCCATTTGTATGGTTACTTCTATTTTTTAGGTGTATATTAACCAAGGTTTGTGGGAGACCAAAACACATGCAAATACACATCAAAACAAAAATAAACTGCACAAAAGCTCTCTTGAGCTGATTCTGGCCGTGGCCTTTTAGAGCAAGAATGCGTTCTTAAGTTTTTTTTGCAAGCTAAATTCAAGTGTTCATAAATCCTAACCAAAGCTATGGTGTTGGTGCATAATTTTGGGGTATAACAACTTGAGGTTTCATTCTTTTGGAGCTCCATTCATCATCATCATCTTCATCACTTATCAACAAGCTTGGAGTAGGTATAAACTCTTTTCTTGCTTGTAGTTTGTAAGTATATTTCATAACTTGATCCTAATTGGGATTTAACTTTAAATGGTTAAATATTAACAAGTTTCAAAATGGTAATTTACATGCTTCCGCTATCTTAATTCTTAAATGGTTTTAAGTATATTAGAAACTTGTTAAATCCCAACAATGGTATCTAGAGCCGAAGTTGTTGAAATATGCTTCGAGATGGTTATTAAACCCGCTATACATTTTGCATTTTATGTACATGCATGAAAGTAGAATGCAAAAATTAATGGGTTTGGGTGGTTTGAAGTTTTGGCCGAAAATTAGGAGCCCCAAAAATGCGTTTTGGGTTCTTTTTTTTTTTTTTTTTTTCTTCATATTTTGTTGTATGTTAAAGTTCACAATCAAGCCTTGACCTTGTGTTTGGATGGTTGAATGTTTGGTTGATTTAATTCATTCATTTGGTATGTAATATTAATTCATTCATTTGGTTTGTAATATTTATTCATTTGGTTATGTAATTTATTTTATATTTGGTATGTAAAATAGATTAGGTTGTATTTCATTTTCTAGACAAAATGTATTAGGATATATTTTGTAATAAGATGAAGATACAAGATGAAGACTTGGAAGAACACAAGAAGAAGCATTTGGATGCAAGATTAAGTGGGAGATTTAAAATCTCCTACTATGTGTTATAACCCCTTAACCGGTGGCATTTGTTTTCGGCTAAACAAATGTCTACCAAATTGGCTTGATTGTGAACATATTTGTTTTGCATGCATGGTTGTTTATTGTGTTTGTATGTTTGGTTGCTACAAGTAAATCACAATTTAACAACAAGTAAAATGACAATTTAATTGGTTAAATTAGACATTATTAAACGACATGCAAAACGACAATTTAATTGGTTAAATTAAAAGTGGCAAAGGGACATTGATAAAAGGTTATTAAGAACATGAAAAGGATCACATATATAAAATGGTTTATATCAAGCAATTGGCTTAATTACAAGACATGAAAATCGCTTTTCATAAGTACCATACACTAAATGCATGTTGGTGTATGGCATAAAAGTTTTCTTGAACTAGAATAAAGAAACCTTAAAAACCCTTTACTCACAAGGTTAACAAGTTTAACGCCATCCATTTATGTAAACACTTAAACATGTTAGGGAACTAATAATGGGATAAAGGTCACCTAACCGTTATGAGCAAAGTAATATGATTAAGGTGAATTTCACATGCTAGTGCGATAAAGGTCACCTAACCAATTGTATGTCAAATTTACACGTTTATACAAGTTGGATGACTTAATTTGGGAATCATGAACTTAGGGTCACCAAAGCATGAGGAACAAATAGGCGTTGATGGGATAAATTTGCCATGCAAAAGGATTGCATGATCCCATACATTAGAAGTTGCAAAAGGATTGCAATTGTCATATAATGACTACCTAGCTAAATCAAATAACGGGATAAAGGTCACCTAACCAAAATTTGGTTTACCGTTGGATTCTAAAATTTAATATATCAATTGGATTTAAAAAGGGTATTGATTGTTAAATTAAAACTAATACTTAAACAACTTTGTTAAATTTTGTAGATGGCCGCCAATAACAACAACATTCCAAACGCACCAATCAACTTTAACAACCTATCGTTGAGGTCAATCCTCGAAAAGGAAAAACTCAACCATACGAATTTCATGGATTGGTTTCGCAATCTAAGAATTGTCCTCAAACTTCGTATGTGTTGGAAGACCCCATTCCCGATCAACCCGACGAGGATGATACGGAAGGCATGACTTATTGGGATAAGTATTGCACCGATTCGGTGCAAGTCGCTTGCCTTATGCTTGGGACTATGATACCCGAACTCCAAAAGGACTTCGAGCATCATAGTGCATATGAAATGATCACACAATTGAAGGAGATGTTCATTCAACAAGCTCGTGTCGATCGCTTTGAAATGGTTCGAGCGCTTCATGCATGTCGGATGGATGACTCCCAATCCATTTCAACTTATGTCCTTAAGATGAAAAGCCTAATTGATCGGGCGAACCGTCTAAGTTGCAACGTGTCTAATGAATTAGCCACGGACCTTATCCTTAATTCTTTGTCAAAAAGGTTTGACACATTTGTAATGAATTACAACATGAATGGTTGGGATAAGAGCATTGGCGAATTACATGCCATGCTTAAGACAGCCAAAGCAAGCATGGGTAAAAGGGCTTCACCCGTGCTTATGATAAATGAAGGCGGGTCCAAAAACAATAACACTTCTAGGCCAAAGGTGGCTAAGAGGAAAGGACCCGCCTACCAAGGCAAGGGCAAGGGCAAGGGAAAAGGGAAAATGGTTACTGTAACACCCTAGGCAAATCCCACATCGCCCACGAACATGAGTGATCATGGGATTATAAGGTAATACTCACGCTTAAATGACACAACGCGTTTTGGGATCACATGGTGAGTAGAAGTGCGAGTACATTGTGGTTAAGCGTGCTCGGGCGAGAGCACTACCAGGATGGGTGACCTCCTGGGAAAGTGCTTCTCGTGTGTGGTCGCCAAGAAAAAGCCGTGCGCCTGCTGGCAAAGCGGACAATATTGTGGTCATGTTAAGCTGGGGTGTTACAGAATGGTATCAGAGCCACTCATGTGCCGTTGGGGGTGGTGGGGCAAACCTCATCGAGGACGATGAGTCCCTAAGGGGGGGTGAATGTAACACCCTAGGCAAATCCCACATCGCCCACGAACATGAGTGATCATGGGATTATAAGGTAATACTCACGCTTAAATGACACAACGCGTTTTGGGATCACAGGGTGAGTAGAAGTGCGAGTACATTGTGGTTAAGCGTGCTCGGGCGAGAGCACTACCAGGATGGGTGACCTCCTGGGAAAGTGCTTCTCGTGTGTGGTCGCCAAGAAAAAGCCGTGCGCCTGCGGGCAAAGCGGACAATATTGTGGTCATGTTAAGCTGGGGTGTTACAGTTACCCCAACCAACAATAACAAGAAGCAAAAGCTTGCTGGTAAAGCAAACCCCAAGGAAGATCCGTGCTTTAGATGCGGTGAAATGGGTCACTGGAAATGCAACTGCTCAATCTACCTAAAGGAGTTGAAAGAAAAGAGGGATGCAGGGCAAACCTCAGGTAATGTATATATGGTATATATAGAGCCTAGTATTACTTCTTCTAATACATGGGTATTAGACACAGGATGTGGAACTCACATTTGCAATTCTTTGCAGGGGTTCAAAAGAAGTAAACAAGGAGCGGGAATGACAAGTCTCTTCATGGGAAATAGTGCAAAGGTGCACGTAGAAGCTCAAGGAGACTTTGTTTTAAAGCTACAAACTGGGTTGGAGCTTGTTTTGAAAAATGTTTTGTATGCTCCTGATTTGACTCGAAACATTATTTCTATTACCCGTTTAAGACAATGTGGTTTTGATTTCAATTTTATTGATGATGATATCCATGTTTCTTTAGATAATGTGTTTTATTTTAAGGCTTCACCTTTGAATGGTATTTATGAATTGGTTCATGATGACACATCATACAAAATCTCAATATACCATGCAAACACTAAGAAACTCAAAAGAGATTTGAGTGATTCCTACTTATGGCATTGTCGCCTTGGTCACATAAACAAGAACCGAATGCATACACTTCAAAAGTATGGCCTTTTGAAATCAAGTGAGCTAGACTCATTTGATGTATGTGAATCTTGTTTACAAGGCAAAATGACTAAATCACCTTTCAAAGGGACCTATGAAAGGGCTAAAGACTTATTGGGATTAATACATTCGGATGTATGTGGACCCTTTAAGCCCATAACTAGGAATGGTGAAAGATACTTCGTTACTTTCATAGATGACTTTAGTCGTTTCGGATATGTCTACTTATTAAGACACAAGGACGAAACTTTTGAAGCATTCAAGGAATATCAAAAGGAAGTACAAAATCAACTCAATAAGACAATCAAGGTACTTCATACCGATAGAGGAGGTGAATACCTAAGTGATTCTTTCCAAGATCTTCTTAAAGGTTGTGGGATTATCTCGCAACTTACTCCTCCTGGAACACCCCAACTTAATGGAGTATCCGAAAGGAGGAACCGAACCCTAATGGATATGGTTCGATCTATAATGGCAAGAAGCTCGTTACCTCTATCATTTTGGGGTTATTGTCTATGCTCCGCGGCTCGTATTTTAAATATGGCCCCAACCAAGAAAGTGGAACGAACTCCTCATGAGATGTGGTTTGGAAAACCTCCTTCTCTATCATACTTAAAGGTATGGGGATGTGAAGCTTACCCTAAGCGTTACGTCCCTAATAAGTTGAATGCTCGATCCACGAAGTGTATCTTCATAGGATATCCCAAGGATGATATGGGATACTATTTCTATGATCCATCCGAGCAAAATGTATTTGTTGCTCGAAAGGCGGAATTCCTTGAAACTAAGTTCCTAATGGAAGGTAATAGTGAAAGGAAGATAGATCTTGAAGAGGTTCAAGATCAAATAGATGATACACAATTGGTTGACACTAGCACTCAACATGAAAATGTTGAGAATGATCAAATAGATGATCAAAGTATACAAGACGTTCGCAGATCTGGTAGGATTAGTAATCCTCTTGAGAGATATGGGTTTCTCATGGATGGTTGCTATGTGGTTGATTTGGATGAACCAATAAACTACCAAGATGCTTTATCAAGGATTGATAAAGATAAATGGCAGGAAGCCATGAACGCTGAGATGCAATCCATGTATGACAACCAAGTTTGGGAACTTGTTGAACAACCTACTGGCTCAAAGCTAGTTGATTGTAAATGACTTTTCAAAATGAAAACCGACATACATGGAAACTTGGATACATATAAAGCTAGACTTGTAGCAAAAGGTTTCATTCAAACTCAAGGGGTTGACTATGATGAAACTTTTTCGCCTGTGGCAATGCTAAAATCTATTAGAATATTATTTGCCAATGCTGCTCATTATGATTACGAAATATGGCAAATGGATGTCAAGACCGCTTTCCTAACTGGATATCTTGTGGAAGATGTCTATATGGTTCAGCCTGAAGGTTTTGTTGATCCAAAATATCCTAAAAAGTTATGCAAGTTAAAGAAGTCAATCTACAGATTGAAACAAGCATCTAGAATGTGGAATCATCATTTTAATGAGGAGGTCAAGAAATTTGGCTTCATTAAAAATGGTGATGAAGCTTGTGTATACAAGAAAGCTAGTGGGAGCACTATCATGTTCCTTGTACTATATGTGGATGATATATTGTTATTTGGAACTGCTATTCTGGCAATGCAAGGTGTTAAAACTTGGCTAAGTAAATGCTTCTCTATTAAGGATCTTGGAGAAGCACAATACGTTTTGGGGATTGGGATCTACAGGGATAGATCTAAGAAATTGATAGGTTTGAATCAAAGTGCATACATTGAAAAGGTCTTGAATAGGTTCAAGATGGAGAACTCTAAGAAAGGTTTGGTACCTATTCAAAGAGGAACGCTTCTCAGTTCATCTCAGTGCCCTACCACGAAAGATGAACAAGAGAGAATGAAGAAAGTCCCGTACGCATATTGTAGTGACCCGAACTTTTCCATGTTTATATATATATTAAATGAAATTGTTATTTACATGATTAAGTGTTTCCAACATGTTAAGCAATCAAACTTGTTAAGACTTGATTAATTGAAATAGGTTTCATATAGACAATTGACCACCCGAGTTGACTGGTGATTCACGAACGTTAAAACTTGTAAAAACTATATGATGATATATATATGATTATATATATAGTTAACATGATATTATGAAAAGTAATTATCTCATTAGGTATTTTAACAATGAGTTATATACATAAAATTGAGTTTATTGAATTAAGAAACTCGAAACGATATATATAACGATTATCGTTATAACAACGTCTTATTAAATACATATGAATCATATTAAGTTATTGATACACTATATTTAATCATGATAAATGATAAGTAAACATGTCATTAAGTGTATTAACAATGAACTACATATGTAAAAACAAGACTACTAACTTAATGATTTCGAAACGAGACATATATGTAACGATTATCGTTGTAACAACATTTAACTGTATATATATCATATTAAGATATATTAATATATCATAATATCATGATAATATAATAATTTAACATCTCATTAGATATAATAAATTTAACACCCCGCCAAAATCGCCATTGACGCGGATGTTAACTCTGGTCCCAGTGCTTGGCTTGACTTCTTAAGTAACAGCAGAGTTCTACAGCGGAAGCAATATATCTAAGTACCTGAGACAAAACATGCTTAAAAGTGTCAACCAAAAAGGTTGAGTGAACAACATAGGTTTATCAATAATAACCAAGTTTTTAGACCACAAGATTTAATTATAAAGTTTAATCAGTTCGGTAGTAGTGCTGGGGTGTATGATATCGAGACTAAACAAAGTTACCCCGTGATCACTTTATTCGTTCGTGTCGTTAAATCATTATTATGTAACCAGAGACCAGCGGTCAAATGGTTAGAGATGCCACTCTCAATAGGCCTACTCACAATAACTAAGTTTGCGTTTATAAGTAGCAATTAACGATATCATGGCAGGGATTTAGCATGAAACAAAGCATGTCATAGCACAGTTTGAACTAATCAAGATAAAGTTTTCGAGTACTTATGTCTAAGCGTAAAATTGTTTGAAAGCAAGCATGTGTCTCACCCCAAAAGTTTATAAAACAGTTAAGAAATAGTAAAAAGAGGGGCTATGAAGTTCACCTTAACAGCAGTTGAAGTGAGTTCATAAGAGTCTTATGAGTTGTTGAGTTTGTTTAACAAGTTGTGTTCACTATAATCAAGTTTATTCATTGTACAACTTACCCAAACCTCGGTGCTATCAAGTAAGTAGCGTTGAGATTTGTATAAGCCATACGTTATTGGTATGATTATAGTTTTCAGTTTTAGGTGCGTATAGGAATACGACACGTTAATATTATTTATGTATTATTATACTTTATAGTTTTATTAATTAGTAGAATATAATAGTTTGGTTATATTAAAATGTTTTAGTATAACAATAGTTTATAAGTTTCTTATTATTGTTATAATACTACCACTTTATTTAACCTTTGAATCTTATCACTATAATTATAATTCTATATCATTAAGTTTAAAGTTTAAGTAACCTAGATAAGTTCTAACTTTTCTCAAATTTATATCTCATTAATTTGAATTCATCCTTATCATCTTATAATACCGATCATAATAATATCTTAATCAAAACACCTTATTCTTAACAAGTATATATATATATTTTTTAATAATCATAATCTTTTATATCTGTCTACTTTTAATTTATAACTTAACTATAATTCATACTTAATTCTTATCAGTGTCATTATCACATTACTATCAAGGTTTATAAGTTTTATCAACTATAATCAACTAATACTTATCATATTTATATACTTTTAATCGTATTTATTATCATAGCCGTTAAATAATATTATCATATTCCTATATCATAAACGTATTCGTACACATATTAACTCTTTTTTTTTTCATAACCATATTCTTATATAGTCATAAAATTAATCGTTTTGTTATACTTATGATCATATTTTACTTTCATATTATCAATATCAAATCCCTAATCTCTCGATACTTAGATCATAATTATATTCATAATCTTCTATATTCGTTAAACTCATACCATGTTTATATCTTCATAATAATCATAATCATATTATTATTATTATTATAACTATAACTATATAATTCATGTCTTTTATTAACTTCATAACCACAGTTCGTAATCTTGATACTTATCATAATCATTAAATCATAAATTTAATTACAATTATAATAATAAATATCTTCATCACTCTCAATTCATATTCATCTTATAATATCAAGTATGTATCTTTTCTTCATTCTCATCATATTCATACAACCATTAATATAATACTAGTAATTCACAATACTTATAAAGATTTAACATGTTCATATAATCATAATCATCCTCGTAATAATTTTTTTTCTTTTGTTTATTTTAACCAATCCATAATATTAATACAATCTATTATTTATGTTCACAATTATATTATAGTAAGTGTATAATAACTCAAAAGCTTGAATAAAGGTTTATACCTTCGAACGAGATAAAAGAGTGAGGGTGATTGGTACACGACAATAGCAGCAGCAAATCGAGCCACAGAAACAGCAAAAAGTCGACTAAAATAGCAGCAGAAAGTGCTGTATTCGAACAGAAAAAGCAGCTGGTACAGCAGCAAAGAAACGCATCATAACAGTGGACAAGAGTGGCGGTTTGATGGCGGTTGAGTCGACGAACAGCAGCAACAAAACGCAGCTGCAGTGGGACGGTTTTGCGGGCTGTTTGGGAGGCGTTTGTTGACCGAAAACAGCAGAAAATAAGCTGCAGAATGGTAGTGTTTTGGGGCGATTTGGACTGCTGGAAAACTGCAGTAAATGGTGGTGTTGATGGGCCGTTTATATCAGCAAAAAGGCTGCAAAAAGGGTGGCGGTTTGGGCTGTAAAAATCACAGCAAAATAGTGGCGATGAGAGTGGTGATTGTCGACTGTAGATGGCTGCAGAAGGGCGGTGACGGGTCTGTTTACGGCTGTAAAAAAAACAGCAGCAAAAGCTCAATCACAGGCAGCGAAAAAGGTGATCCAGTGGTGGTTGTTTGGTGGTTCTCGAATAGGAGCAGACAGCAGCAAGTAACAGCTGCAAATAAGTGGCAACAGGCGGTGGTTGTTCGATGGTGATCATGGTTGCAGAAGGTTGAACAGCAGCAGCCAATTTGGTTGGGTTTTTGCTGCACATCAAATGGCAATAGGAGGAGAGCAGCTAGCAGAAGCAACTAGCAGTTTTGGTGGTTTTTGGGCTGGTCGATCAGCTACAACAGAGAAGGGTGAGCAACAACATAAGCTAGTAGTTGCTGTTATGATAAGTAAACATGTGGTGAGAAGAAAAAAAAACGTGTTGGTCGTGTGTTTTAAAAGAGCCAGAAATATTATGAATGATTCAATTTTTTTTTTGTGAGGGTTTAAGGGTGTTTATATAGGAAAGCAATTAGGATTAGGGTAGGATTCCTAATCTCTATAAAATTAATCAAATGGAAGTTTGTAGATGTTTAGGACTTGTAGAGAGTTAGGACTCGTTAGGATAAAGTTCAAGGAATTATGATTGGATTAGGATTATGGCTAATTATCTCTTTAATTATTATTACTATTTCCTTTTTATTTATCTATTTTCGGTATATATATTTATATATTTGTTTTATATTTTCAGCATTTTAAATAAATAAATAAATATTTATTTTATTTTTGTTATTTTTTTAATTACGTACACTTTTGTCCCCGAATTTGTTAATTTATTTCGTTAAGTCGATGATGATGTTCATGGTCGCTAAGAGGATAACACAATTATCCCAAGTTTTTGTTTTAAGAAGGAAAAAAAAAATTTCTAGCGTATAAAATCATAGAATTTAACTAACGTTCGTTAATTAGTTGACGGAAAAAGTCGGGTTATTACAATAAACATTGGGTTAATAACATTTAACAAGATCGTTAACTTAAAGGTTTCAAATCAACATTTACATGTAACGACTAACGATGACTTAACGACTCAGTTAAAATGTATATACATGTAGTGTTTTAATATGTATTCATACACTTTTGAAAGACTTCAAGACACTTATCAAGATACTTCTACTTAACAAAAATGCTTACAATTACATCCTCGTTCAGTTTCATCAACAATTCTACTCGTATGCACCCGTATTCGTACTCGTACAATACACAGCTTTTAGATGTATGTACTATTGGTATATACACTCCAATGATCAGCTCTTAGCAGCCCATGTGAGTCACCTAACACATGTGGGAACCATCATTTGGCAACTAGCATGAAATATCTCATAAAATTACAAAAATATGAGTAATCATTCATGACTTATTTACATGTAAACAAAATTACACATCCTTTATATCTAATCCATATACCAACGACCAAAAATACCTACAAACACTTTAATTCTTCAATTTTCTTCATCTAATTGATCTCTCTCAAGTTCTATCTTCAAGTTCTAAGTGTTCTTCATAAATTCTACAAGTTCTAGTTTCATAAAATCAAGAATACTTTCAAGTTTGCTAGCTTACTTCCAATCTTGTAGAGTGATCATCCAACCTCAAGAAATCTTTCTTATTTACAGTAAGATATCTTTCTAATACAATGTAATACTCATATTCAAACTTTGATTCAATTTCTATAACTATAACAATCTTATTTCGAGTGGAAATCTTACTTGAACTTGTTTTCGTGTCATGATTCTGCTTCAAGAACTTTCAAGCCATCCAAGGATCCTTTGAAGCTAGATCCATTTTTCTCATTTCTAGTAGCTTTATCCAGAAAACTTGAGGTTGTAATGATGTTCATAACATCATTCGATTCATACATATAAAGCTATCTTATTCGAAGGTTTAAACTTGTAATCACTAGAACATAGTTTAGTTAATTCTAAACTTGTTCGCAAACAAAAGTTAATCCTTCTAACTTGACTTTTAAAATCAACTAAATACATGTTCTATATCTATATGATATGCTAACTTAATGATTTAAAACCTGGAAACACGAAGAACACCGTAAAACCGGACATACGCCGTCGTAGTAATACCGCGGGCTGTTTTGGGTTAGTTAATTAAAAACTATGATAAACTTTGATTTAAAAGTTGTTCTTCTGAGAAAATGATTTTTCTTATGAACATGAAACTATATCCAAAAATTATGGTTAAACTCAAAGTGAAAGTATGTTTTCCAAAATGGTCATCAAGATGTCATTTTTTTCGACGGAAATGACTACCTCTTTAGTAATTGACATGTAACTTAAATTTCCGACTATAAACCTATACTTTTTCTGTTTAGATTCTTAAATTAGAGTTCAATATGAAACCATAGCAATTTTATTCACTCAAAATGGATTTAAAATGAAGAAGTTATGGGTAAAACAAGATTGGATATTTTTTGATTATTTTAGCTACGGGAAATGTTTAACAAATCTATACAAATCATATCCTAGCTAACTTATATTGTATTATACATGTATTCTAATATATTATGTAATCTTGGGATACCATAGACACGTATGCAAATGTTTTGACGTATCATATCGACCCATGTATATATATATATATATTATTTGGAACAACCATAGACACTCTATATGCAGTAATGTGGGAGTTAGCTATACAGGGTTGAGGTTGATTCCAAAAATATATACTTTGAGTTGTGATCTAGCCTGAGACGTGTATACACTGAGTCGTGGATTGATTCAAGATAATATATATCAATTTATTTCTGTACATCTAATTGTGGACAACTAGTTGTAGGTTACTAACGAGGACAACTGACTTAATAAATTTAAAAGTCATTATAACGTAATAAAAAATGTTGTAAATATATTTTGAACATACTTTGATATATATGTACATATTTGTTATAGGTTCGTGAATCGACCAGTGGCCAAGTCTTACTTCTCGACGAAGTAAAAATCTGTGAAAGTGAGTTATAGTCCCACTTTTAAAATCTAATATTTTGGGATGAGAATACATGCAGTTTTATAAATGTTTTACGAAATAGACACAAGTAATCGAAACTACATTATATGGTTGAATGATCGAAGCCGAATATGCCCCTTTTGCTTGGTAACCTAAGAATTAGTAAACCGATATACTAATTGACGTGAATCTTAAAGATAGATCTATTGGGCCTAACGAACCCCATCCAAAGTACCGGATGCTTTAGTACTTCGAATTCGTTTTTATCATGTCCGAAGGATTTTCCGGAATGATAGGGGATATTCTTATATGCATCTTGTTAATGTCGGTTACCAGGTGTTCACCATATGAATGAATTTTATCTCTATGTATGGGATGTTTATTGAAATATGAAATCTTGTGGTCTATTATTATGATTTGATAATATATAGGTTAAACCTATAACTCACCAACATTTTTGTTGACATTTTAATCATGTTTATTCTCAGGTGATTATTAAGAGCTTCCGCTGTTGCATACTAAAATAAGGACAAGATTTGGAGTCCATGCTTGTATGATATAATGTAAAAACTGTATTCAAGAAACTTATTTTTTGATGTAATATATTCTTATTGTAAACCATTATGTAATGGTCGTGTGTAAACGGTATATTTTAGATTATCATTATTTGATAATCTATGTAATGCTTTTTAAACCTTTATCGATAAAATAAATGTTATGGTTGTTTTAAAAATGAATGCAGTCTTTGAAAAACGTCTCATATAGAGGTCAAAACCTCGCGACGAAATCAATTAATATGGAACGTTTATAATCAATATGAACGGGACATTTCACATATGCTATTGGGTCAATCATGTATGCAATGATATGTACTAGACCGGATGTGTCATGCGCTCTTAGCTTGACAAGTAGATACCAGAATAACCTAGGAAACAAACATTGGATTGCGGTTAAAAGTATATTGAAATACCTTAGGAGGATTAAGGATATGTTTCATATATACGGGTCTGGTGAGGAGGAACTCGCTGTAAAAGGTTACGTGGATGCGAGTTTCCAAACTGATCGATATGATTCTCGATCACAATCCAGTTATGTCTTCACATTAAATGGAGGTGCGGTCTCTTGAAAGAGTTCAAAACAGGATGTTGTTGCTTTATCCACTATAGAGTCGGAGTACATTGCCGCCTCATTGGCAGCTCAGGAAGCTGCATGGATGAAGAAATTCATCGACGACTTAGGAGTTGTCCCTTCCATTCAGGACCCTCTTGAGATCTTTTGTGACAACGAGGGTGCGATTGCTCAAATCAAGGAACCTCGTGCTCACCAAAAGACCCATCACATTGAGCAGAGATTCAACTACATAAGGGATGAAATTGAAAAGGGAAAGATATGTATTTGCAAAGTTCACACAGATCTTAATATAGCGGATCCACTCACGAAACTCTTATATGGTACAAAAGATCAAGGGCATGTTAGTGCATTAGGGCTTCGATATTCTAGTGATTGGTTGTGATCTGTTTTAAGTATTGTAACGGAATGAAGTGGTTCAAACTCATTAATATAATTATGGTGTTAATTTATTAATCTTGAGTCAGGTTCCTATTTTGCATATTTTATCCATGAATAAGTAATTATTCTAAATTCCGTAGTCGATCACATTTGTGGGAGCAAATGTGAGGTTTAGACTATTATGAACTTGGATTGGTATACATTCACGGGATGAATGTGGGGCAAGGTTGCAACCAAGGTTCATAGATATTTGTGGGATACAAATATTGGAAGACCCGCCCTCAATATTTACTAAATGGAGCCTTTGTGGTTGATCACATGTAATCTTGAGTAAAGGCGAATATCATTGTATCCTCTGACCTGAGACACATATTGGGTTCGAATATTCACTAAGTATTATGCCTTGATTCTTTCCTTCGCTATTCTGAAATATGGTAGTTCATAAGGAAGAGCGCAGGTCTAATACAAAGTATATATCTAGGACGTATGTAGTCAAGATGGAATTCGTCCCTCTTATTCATTGAGAGTCAGATGTCTAAGGCCTGATAAAGTTAAATCTAGAAGAGAGTGATCACTCTGTATCTCTTGGATTTAACATGACATCTAGGACGAAAGGATATTATGAAAGATTCACCTATTCATATTCGAGATGGGAACTCGAAAGGGATGATGTTATTGAATGGCATAAAATCATAACATATTGGGGGTGATGGACGGTCGTTAGGTGGTATCCATCACTTGCATTAATTTCTTATGTTTCTCGTGCAAGTGGGAGATTGAAGGTTTTTCGCATGCCCGAGAGACATATTAAATTAACGTGGATAATATGTTTTGATCCAAGTTGGGTCATACCCAATAACAAACTTATCGACACCTTATTCTTATTTGATCTCAGCGATTGGATCGTTGATTAAATTACGCGACACTTGGATTTTAAGAAAAATGGTTTTCTAAAATAATATCGCTTGATGTGTATATAAATTATGGAATAATTTATATAATATGGATTTAATTATTTATAGGTTAAATAATTAATTTAGTTATGTTACATTTTATAAATTGGTTTTATAAATAATGTATACATAACAATTAATATGCAAGTTTATAAAATGTAAAAAAAAAACTAGTTTTATAAAAATCTAGTTTTATAAAACTATTTTATAAAAGAAATGGAAGTGGCATTGGAGTCCTTGCAAGCATGCCATTTGACTAGCCATTTGTATGGTTACTTCTATTTTTGAGGTGCATATTAACCAAGGTTTGTGGGAGATCAAAACCCATGCAAATACACATAAAAAAAAAAAAAAAAAAAAAACTGCACAAAAGCTCTCTTGAGCTGATTCTGGCCGTGGCCTTTTGGACCAAGAAAGGGTTCTTAAGTTTTTTTTGCAAGCTAAATTCAAGTGTTCATAAATCCTAACCAAAGCTAGGGTGTTGATGCATAAGTTTGGGGTATAACAACTTGAGGTTTCATTCTTTTGGAGCTCCATTCATCATCATCATCTTCATCACTTATCAACAAGCTTGGAGTAGGTATAAACTCTTTTCTTGCTTGTAGTTTGTAAGTATATTTCATAACTTGATCCTAATTGGGATTTAACTTTAAATGGTTAAATATTAACAAGTTTCAAAATGGTAATTTACATGCTTCCGCTATCTTAATTCTTAAATGGTTTTAAGTATATTAGAAACTTGCTAAATCCCAACAGATTTAATGAGTTAATATGATATTAAACTCATTTGATTTATGGTTAGAACTAGAGTACATAATCTCTAAAACATTAGAGATTACATAATTGCCATAAGGAACGAAGATAATGATGTAGAACGAAGATAAAGTAAATAGAACGATAGATAGAATGAAGATAAACGATATAGAATGACATGTAAAACGATGATTAAGTTCGAGGTATTGATTGTGATATGGAAGCGTGTGATGTTGAAACTTGGGTTGTTGGGGATACTGGTGTTGATGTTGTTGGTACTGTTGGTGCCGGTGATGTTGCTGAAGTTGGTAAGTTTTGCACCATATTCTCCAAATTGATTACTCGAGCGCGAAGTTCGTTGACTTCTTCTATTACACCGGGATGATTGTCGGTTCGGACATGTGGATGAATAAGATCTAGAACTTGAGTAGTATATAATCATAACGAGATATTCTGGAAATGAGAGAGAAAATAGTGTTTCGGTCAGGTTCACCAGTAAATGCTTCAGGTTTATCGCCATGAGTGTAGGTTGGTGGGTGGAAAGGATCACCTTCTTTTAGTCTCCATCGGTTAAGTTAACTACGAACCCATCCCCAATTCATCTAGGATTGAAGATGACTAGTTGGTTGATTCATTTCATTTACACTGCTTTCGGAGCTTAGGTGAATATCCATGTCGGAATAGCTATCGGAATAACTATCGGAATAGCTATCGGAATCTGAGGGACTTGAACTGGTTGAGGAATTCATCTCGTACAATCAGATGAAGGATTTTCGATAAGAAATAGATTATAGGATGTAGATTAGTACCCTGCAATACATAATTTATATATGCATATATAATATTAAAATCTCATAAGTTACGGAGGAATCTACGAAAACTGTCAGGAAAAGGTAACAATAACAGATATGCTAAGATATGAATTTATCTATACACTGTCTATGCAATAGAGGCAGTAAGACGTGTCTAGACTTTAAGGATGATAAGCAAATAATTTTTCAACACGAAATGATAAGCAAAACTTTTGACATGCAGACACGGTCGAAGTCCAGACCCACTAATGCATCTAAACAACTATCAGTTAGACACACTAATGCAAGACTTGGTTCGCTAAGACCACTGCTCTGATACCAACTGAAAGGACCCGTTCATATACATTATAAACGATTCACAATAGTTGATTACATCGCTAGGTATTTGACCTCTAAATGATACATTTTACAAACATTGCATTCGTTTTTAAAAGACAAACTTTCATCACATCGAAAGTTGATGGCATGCATACCATTTCATAATATATATCCCACTATAAATGACCTAATAATATTCTTGATGAACTCAACGACTCGAATGCAACGTCTTTTGAAATATGCCATGAATGACTCCAAGTAATATCTCTAAAATGAGCAAATGCACAGCGGAATATTTCTTTCATACCTGAGAATAAACATGCTTTAAAGTATCAACCAAAAGGTTGGTGAGTTCATAGGTTTATCGTAAACAATAAAATTCATCATTTTAATAGACCACAATATTTAATATTCCCATTTCCCATAAACATCATGCATAAAATTCATTCATATGGATTGAACACCTGGTAATCGACCTTAACAATTTTCATATAGAATATCTGAAATGCCCCGTTCATATACATTATAAACAATTCATAATAGTTGATTACATCACGAGGTACTTGACCTCTATATGATACATTTTACAAACATTGCATTCGTTTTTAAAAGACAAACTTTCATCACATCAAAAATTGATGGCATGCATACCATTTCATAATATATCCAACTATAATTGACTTAATAATAATCTTGATGAACTCACGACTCGAATGCAACATCTTTTAAAATATGTCATGAATGACTCCAAGTAATATCTCTAAAATGAGCAAATGCACAGCGGAAGATTTCTTTCATACCTGAGAATAAACATGCTTTAAAGTGTCAACCAAAAGGTTGGTGAGTTCATTAGTTTATCATAATCGATCATTTCCATAATTTTAATAGACCACAAGATTTCATTTTCATAAATATCATTACACTCGCAAGTGTATAAAAATCCATTCGTATGATGAACACCTGGTAACCGACATTAACATAATGCATATAGAATATCCCCCGCATACTCGCAAGTATGCCATAATATTGGCAATCGCAATCACCATTTAAATCAAAGTACTAAAGCATTCCAAATTCCAGAATTGGGTTTGTTAGGCCCATAGATCTATCTTTAGGATTCGCGTCAATTAGGGGCCATTTCCCTAATTCTTAGGTTACCAGACTTGAAGGGGCGATATTCGGTATAGTAATCCAACAATACAATGTAGTTTCAATTACTTGTGTCTATTTCATCAAACATTTATAAAAACAGCGCATGTATTCTCAGTCCCAAAAATATATATTGCAAAAGCATTTAAAAAGTGAGCAAATGAAACTCACCATACTGTATTTTGTAATAAAAATACATATGACGACATTGAACAACTGAACAATGCAGGGTTGGCCTCGGATTAACGAACCTATATCATTTGTATATTCATTAATACATATAATCTTAATTGATTAAATATATATTATTATTAGTGATGTAATTTATATATATTTAATAATTTATAAGTTTCATTTATATATTTTCATTTATATATATATAATTATTAATATAGTTAAGTTAAATATATTTTTATATAGGGATTACTTGTTTATAATTAATAATTATATTAATACTAATATTAGTAATAATATTGATACTTTATAATAATAATAAAAATGATAATAATAATATTAATAATGATGTTAATAATGATAATAATATTAAATTGTATTAAAGTAACTATGATAATATTAATTATAATAATTCTTTTAAAACATACTTTAGTTAAGATTTTAATAATTTTCATAACAATATTTATATTTAAAATCTCTATATTTTCAACCTTAACAATATTATTAAACCTATATATTCATAGTTATAATAATCATAACTTTCGTGTTTAATTTATAAACTAATGACTATAGTTCCTTTCAATATTAATTTGTATTCATAATCATAATCTACTTGTATTCATATAATTATAATCAATCTCCTAATCTTTTTCATAATACTTTTTATTATATATTAACCTGTTTAGTATTCTTGAAATCCTAATAATATTGCTAGCAAAAAAACAATAACACAATTAATAATACTATAAATAATAATATTAGTAGTGATATTACTAAATGATGATACTAATATAGTTAATAATAATAACTAACTTAATAATGATAATGATATAACAAATAATAATGATTTACTTATTAATAATAAATATAATTAATAATACTAATAATAATAATTATCATAACTTCAATATCAATAATAATGATAATTCTCGTAATAATAATTAAATTGATGATAATACTAATGATAATAATTATAACAATAATAATAATAACAATAATAATAATAATAATAACATTAATAATAATCATGTTAATTACTAATAATAATAATAGAAATAAAATTTAAGAGTGTATACCCTTTCAAAGGTTTTTCCATAAAGAAATGCCCACGACGGGGCTCGAACCCGAGACCTCTCGAACATCTATAAATAGCCTCAACCATCCGTTTAACCTTTTTTTTTTTCTAATTTATCTAGGATTCACTTTATTTTATATCGGTTTTTTTTTTCCACTTCTTCTTCTTAACTTCGACTGACCAGGGAACCAAATCAACCAAAACCAGAACCAATTGAGTTGGGTTTTTGGATTCATAAACTAACAGAAATGACTTGAATGGGTAACCATTGATTCGTGTTAACAGAAAATAATAAAAAGCTTCAACCGACCCGTTTTTGAACCATATGAACTCAAATGGCGTTTTTTAAAATCTAGACATTTTCAGACTAAGCTTTCAACATGAAATAGGTTGCAAAACTATTTTAGAAACTAATTGTATCCTTAATTAAACCTAAAACATCAATTGGAAAACGAATTTCATTATGAACACAAGTTTTGACTTTTTGAAACGATAAGTTTGTCTTCAAAATGTGAGATCAATTGAAGGAATTGACAATTAAAATTCAGTAGATAGTTTGATTGAGAGGTTACTAACAAGATAACATTTACACAATTTGAAATTAAGTAAAAAATCAAGACTTTGTGAAAAAGTAACAAGAACAGGGCCTCGTCTGTTCTTGCCTATTTCTGAAGAAAAAAAAATTGATACAGTAAGTTTTTGATTGTTATTTGATAATGTGAATGTGCTGTGGATTGAATGAGGTAATATATCAGTGTAACTTCTTGTTGTATAGCAAGATTCGATGACAGAAGAAATCGATCGTACATAAAGAAAAAAAATAAAGAATGATATTAACTTGTACTGGATTTTGTAGTGTATTGAAGAATTGATACTGACTTATAACAGATTTTGGAATTAAGTCTTTGATCCTGAATTCATGATATCGACCTAGTATCAATTAGGGATACAGATTATACAGTACGATGGTGATATGCAGACACATACGTATTCATTCAGTATATCCATATATATATCTATCTCTGTATTTATAATTATATATATATTAGTCTGTATTTTATATATTTATACGTATTTATATACATATCTGTAATCATATATCATTTAATTTTAACTAATATTAATAATTATTAATGTATTAATGATAATAATATTATTAACATTTATATTAATAAGAATACTAATTTTTAATAAATATAGTTTTAATATAATAATGATACCATTACTTATAATACTAAATATAATAAATTATATATATAATTCAAATAAAAAAATACAATTAATAATTTTTTTAATAATACTATTATTACTAACATTAATATTAATATTACTAATAATAATGAATGTAATAATAATATAACAATTATAATTAACTTGTAATTATATTGTAATATATAAATTTTACAATTTATTTATTTTGTAATATCTAGTAATTATATATAAATCCATTTATTGAATATTTAACATTTACATGTTTTATAACTATTACAATATAATGATTATTAATAGAAATCATTTGTATATATTTATTTATATTGATTCACAATAATATTATGTATCTAATTATAAATACTTAATTGTTTATTATTTTATATGTTTAGTTTTAATTGATTAATGTTTAGTTTTATTAACTCATAGTATCATATATCCACTTTTATATTTATATTTATTTACAAATTTACTTACGCACAATGGTTCGTGAATTGTTGGGAATAGTCGCAGGGTAATTGAATATATGAACATAGTTTAAAATTCTAGAGACTCAACATTACATAATTTGCTTGTCGAAATCATAATAAGATTAGGTTTAAATTTGTTCGGAAATTTTCGGGTCGTCACAATATCCTCATCATTCCGGGACAACTTCGGACATGATAAATTCGCCATCATTCCGTGACAACTTCGGACATGATAAATTCGCCATCATTCCGTGACAACTTCAGACATGATAAATTCGCCATCATTCCGGGACAACTTCGAACATGATAAATTCGCCATCATTCCGGGAAAACCTCGGACATGATAAATTCGCCATCATTCCGGGAAAACTTCGGATATGATAAATTCGCCATCATTCTGGGAAAACTTCGGACATGATAAATTCTCCATCATTCTGGGACAACTTCGGACATGATAAATTCGTCATCATTCCGGGAAAACTTCGAACATGATAAATTCGCCATCATTCCGGGAAAACTTCGGACATGATTAATTCGCCATCATTCCAGGAAAACTTCGGACATGATAAGTAGGGCATATTCGATTTCGATAATTCAATCATAGAATGTAGTTTCGATTACTTGTGTCTATTTCATAAAACAGTTATAAAAGCATTTCATGTATTCGCAGTTCAAAATATATTTCAAAAGCATTTAATAAAGCAGTTGTAAAAACAGCGCATGTATTCTCAGTCCCAAAAATGTAAAGAGTAAAAGGGAATCAAATGAACTCACAATACTGTATTTTGTAGTAAAAATACATATGACGACATTGAACAATGCAGGGTTGCCATCGGATTCACGAACCTATATCATTGGTGTATTTATTAATATTCATAGTTGTAATCGAACAAATATATATGTAAATTTATTAGTTATATTATTTTTATATTAATAATATATATGTTTTGTATATTCATTATATATAAAAAATTAATTTTTGTTCTGTTATATGTATTAAACATATCATTTGTATATCAATGATAGTAATTATAATAACACCAAAATAATATTAATAGTGGTAAAAATGATAATAATTATAATACTTAATATTATTAATAATAATGTTAATAATTCTAATAATGTAAAAATATTAATTTTACTGTTAATGATAGTTATGGTAATGGTTTTGGTATTTACATAATAATACACATGATAAGATATATAATAATACTTATAATACTATTAATAATGATAATAATGGTAATAGTAATTATAACTATGTTAATAATACTACTAATGTTTATAAATGATACTAATACTAATATTTAATGAAAATAATAATAACATAATAAAAATGATAAGTTTAATCGTTCTCATAATACTATCGGTATTCCTAATCTTTTATATACATATACTTCTATGCATTGTGTTAATATTTTTATAACCTTTTATATCTATATGCTCATATAATTATGATCATAATCATAAGATAATAAATTTTATTTATTATACATATATCATTATACTGTTATTAAGGTTAAGGTTTATGATAATTTCAGTAACAATATTAATAACAATACTAATAGCAATAATAATAATACTAATGGTGATAATATTAATAATTATGATATTCATAATACTTAATAATAATAATGCTATTGATAATATTACTAATACTTACTAATAATAATAAAAATAATAACAATAATAACAATAATAATTATAATAACAATAATAATAATAATAATAATAATAATTATAATAATTATAATGGTAATGGAAATAAGAAATAAAATTATATACCATATTAAACTGCTTTTCTAAAAAGAATGCCCCAGAGGAGGCTTGAACCCGCGACCTCTCGCTTCCCGACACTAACCTTTAACCAGCTGCTCCGTTTTGTTTTTCTGTATTACACTCTTACACATTTTTATTTATCTTATAACTATTTCATCTTCTTCTTTCATCAAACATGAACCAATCAAACACTCCTCCAAACCTAAGCTAGTCGACTAGGGCTTTTAGTAATCGAATTAGTCAATTACTAAACATGTTTAAACTCTTTAATTGAAACATAAACGGTGTGTGGGTGTCTAAAATAATTAAAATAGATAAAAAAATAAAGAAGCTGAAACAGTTCGATAGAACTCCTCATGAACTCAAACTTCAAATTCAATTTCGAGGCTGTTTCAGCTAATTATTTCTACATGAAAGAGATTCAAAATCATTCATAGAAACTTTAGGAAAGATCAATTTGACTTGAAACACAAAAACAAATCCGAATTTTGATGAAGAACAAACAGTTGACTTTTATTTTGTAAACTTTGACTCACGAATTCAAACTCAATATTAAAAATTGGGTGATGAAAATTTGTAGAAAGATTCAATAGAGTAATACTAACCCAATTTCATTATTAGTTTTTGAAAATTAATTTGAATTCGAGCTGTTGTGACAACCCAAAAATTTTTGACCAAATTTAAACTTGATCTTTATAGGTTTTCGACACGATAAGCAAAGTCTGTAATATTGAATCTCAAGAATTTTGAACTTTGAACTGTGTTCATTCATTTAACCTAGACCAAATTCCAACAATTCACGAACCATTATATAAATGGATATTATTATATATGTATATATGTACATAATATAACTTGGAAATATAAACAAAGTATTATATATATAATACTTTACATGAACATATATGCTTAATATATTTATCGACGGAAATTAAACGATAATATCAGATGATTGAATTATCAGATACATTGTGATGTGATTATGAGTCTCTTTTGAGAGGTCCACCTTGATTTAGGAAACCTTTCCTTTTTAACGGTATTCGGAATAATTGGTAAAATGATTTACAAGTAAGAATAAAAGTGTCAACTAACGGGAACTGGACAAAGATTAGTGGAGATCCCTGTTTGATTTTCAACATACTTTACAATAATTTACTCGTGACTTTTGTTAAGGTAACTATTTAATTTTCTTATTGAGTAATTTAAAGGTGAAATTATGAAATGTAGATAACTTAGAAGATGGATATCGACAAGTTAAGTAAATCGACGTTTTATATAATTTCATGCACTTAACTATCCATTGGACCTTACCCGACGATTCATGAACGATTGTTTATATATATATATATATATATATATATATATATATATATATATATATATATATATATATATATATAAAATTTGTAATTATAAGATATAAATTAAACATTAGATTTAAATACAAAATAATTAGTGTAATTAAAAATGAATCTATATATATTAAATATAATTTCTATGTATAATTATTATAATATTTATATTATAATATATAAAATTTATAAATAATAAATATTCAATAAAAGTTATTATATAATATATTATATGATTATTAAATATTACATAATTAATAATATATAATTACAAGTTTAGATATAATATTATATCAATATTATTATTATTACTCTCATTATTATTTATTAATATTAATATTAATATTATTATTTGTACTATTGTAATATATATATGATATATAAATATGAGGTTTGAAATATATATAAATTGATATAGTATTATTATTACTAATATTATTATTATTAATAATATTAGTATTATTATAATTAGTATTATTATTATTATTAATAATAATATTATTGTTATAAATTTAAAAGTTATTATTATCAATATTTTAAATATTTATATCATTATTAGTATTATTATTGTATTAGTAGTATTTTTATTATTACTATTATTAATATTAATGAAATTATATTTATTAATATATTTATTACTTATTAATATAAATTAATCTATATAAAATATTAATGACATAAATTACGTGAAATTTGTTATATCACTATCTGATGTATTTTTTTTCCTGATTGTGACATCCTGTCGATCAAAGCAGCCATACAAATCTAAAAAAATCGATCGTCCTTTTGATTCCTACTTCAATCATTCATCATAAATCAACCTACTGCTATTCAGAAATTAAAAACAGAAAAAGGGAAAAACGAAAGTCGACCTCTTTTCTTGGAGAATTTCATCAAAACTTCGAATTCGAGTTCCATTTAAAATCTATAAATACAAGATTGTTAGGAATCATCTAGTTAAACTATCTGTAAGTTTCCAATCATCAATTCTCCCTATTTATTTCGAATTTTAAGGTCAAAGTTTATTTACAAAAAGTCAACTGAATGGTTCATCTTAAAATTCGAATTCAGTTTGATGTTTATGGAACAATTGATGGTCCAAAAAGTTTCTATAAATGATTTATGACACAATTCATGTTGAAATTTAAATCTATAACAGTTTTAAATTTAAGATTTGATTTGGAGTTCCAAGTTTTCTTAACCGTGATATGCGATAGTTTGAATGCGAATGAAATTCCAAAATGTATAAATGCACTGTTATAAGAAATCATTTATATAAACTATCTGGAAAATTTCAACTTCTAATTTCTATTAATGAGTTCGAATTTTGGGAGTTAAAGTTTTAATTTTAAAAGTCAAACATTTGTTCATCGAGTAAATTAGAATTATCTGTTATTGTTAAAGTATAATTGACGATCTCAGAAGTTTAGAGGAACGATTTAAAACATATTTCATGTTATAATTACAAGCTAAAACAATCTAGAAATTAAAATCATGATTTAAGGTTTTATTTTTTATTTTTTCGAAACTGTACAGCTATTTTTTTTTACAATTACATGTTGTTCATGATTAAGGTTCAAATAAAAAAAAATATTAATTTGATGTTAGGATTGGTTTTGGGTCGAATTATTTGATTTCGAATTGTAGAAGAAGAACAATAAATACTACGGGTTAAATGAAATTCGATTGCAGTAAATTCTGAAAAATCAAAACGGAGGAATGGTTAAGGTGATAGCGGGGTTAGCGAGAGGTCACGGGTTCGAGCCCGGCTTGATGCATTATTATTATTTTAGGCTTATTGGAAGGTATTTTTACTTTTTATATCATTATTATGTTATTAATAATAATAATAATAATAATAATAATAATAATAATAATAATAATAATAATAATAATAATAATAATAATAATAATAATAATTATTATTATTATATTATTGTTATCGTTATTATGTTAGTTATAATTATTAACAATATGATTATTATTATCATTAAGATAACTTATGATATTATCATTATTATTACTAGTATTATCATTTAAAATTATTAGTATTATCATTACCAATATTATTATTAGTAGTATTATTATTGCTAGTATTATTATTATAATTCCAAGGATATTAAACGTGTTAATAATGTAAATGCATAACAAAAGACGATATGATAAAGATTGTGAAATTGGTTATAATTGTATGAATACATGAAAAATTATGATTATGATTTCAAATTAATGTTATAAGGAGCTATAGTCATTAGTTTATAAATCAAACCCGAAGATTATGATTGCTATGACTATGAACACAAAGGAATTATTAAAATTATTATTATTATTGTTATCATAGCTATTATAAACTTAGTATATTATCATCATTATAAATATCATTATTTTTATTAACATTATTATTATCACTTTTATCTTTATTATTATATAGTATCATTATTATTATTATTATTATTATTAATATTAGTATTATTATAATTATTAAATTCATAATCAAATGCTCTTTATATGAAAGTATATTTAATATACATAACTCAATTATATTAATATTTTTTTTAGATATATAAAATGAATATATTTAATTAAATAATGAAATATATAAGTTATTAATATAAACATTATATCACTAATAATAATATATATATTTGTTCGATTACGAATATACGTTTTAATATATATGAATGATATAGGTTCGTGAATCCGAGGTCAACCCCGCATTGTTTAGTTCCGTCGTATGCATATTTTTACTACAAAATATCGTATTGTGAGTTTCATTTGCTCCCTTTTTAAATGCTTTTGCAATATATATTTTCGAGACTGAGAATACATGCGCTGCTTTTATAAATGTTTTACGAAATAGACACAAGTAATCGAAACTACATTCTATGGTTGGATTATCGAATCGAATATCTCCCCTTTTAGCTTGGTAGCCTAAGAATTAGGGAACATACACCCTAATTGACGCGAATCCTAAAGGTAGATCTACGGGCACTAACTCCCCCCATACTGGAAAATGGTATGCTTTAGTACTTCGAGTTTATATTATACAGATGGATTTCTGTTTTGGGGATATTCTATATGCATGATGTTAATGTCGGTTACCAGGTGTTCAATCCATATGAATGATTTTTAAACACTTGCGAGTGTATGATTATTGAATAAAGGAAATCTTGTTGTCTATTAAAATGATGGAAATGAATATTTATGATAAACTAATGAACTCACCAACTTTTTGGTTGACACTTTAAAGCATGTTTATTCTCAGGTATGAAAGAAATCTTCCGCTATGCATTTGCTCATTTTAGAGATATTACTTGGAGTCATTCATGACATATTTCAAAAGATGTTGCATTCGAGTCGTTGAGTTCATCAAGATTATTATTAAGTCAATTATAGTTGGATATATTATGAAATGGTATGCATGCCATCAACTTTCGATGAAAAGAAAGTTTGTCTTTTAAAAATGAATGCAATGTTTGTAAAATGTATTATATAGAGGTCAAGTACCTCTCGATGTAACCAAATGTAATGTATTCGTCCAGATGGATTAGGACGGGTCATGAAAGTTGATATCAGAGCGGTGGTCTTAGAGAACCAGGTCTTGCATTAGTGTGTCTAATTGATAGTTGTTTAGATGCATTAGTGAGTCTGAACTTCGACCGTGTCTGCATGTCAAAAATTTTGCTTATCATTTCTAGTCAGAAATCATCTGCTTATCATCCTTAGAAAATTACCTGATTATCATTCTTAGTCTAGACACATCTTACTGCATTGATTGCATGAATAGTGTATAGACAAAACTCATATCTTAGCGTATCCGCTAATTCATATCTTAGCATATCTATTACTGTAAACTTTGCCTGACATATGCCGTAAATTCCTCCGTAGTCTACGAAATCTTTAGTACTATATATATAGATATTCTATGTAGTTAGAATACCATCCAATATTCGAAAATCATTTCATATCGAAAAATCCTCCATCTGATCGTACGAGATGGATCCCTCAACCAGTTCAAATTCCTCAGATTCCGACAGCTATTCCGATATGGATATCCACCTGAGCTCCGAAAGCATGCGTCACTAGAATGAATCAACCAATCATTCATCTCCAATTTATCTGATGAGTTCTTTGTCGACTTAATCAATGGAGATGAGAATAAGGCGATACTTTCCATCAACTAAATTTCCCTCTTGGCGATGAACCTGAAGCACTCACCGGCGAACCAAATCGAAACACCATTTTCACTCTCTTTTCCTGGATATCTCGCCACAATTAAATCTTATTTAACATTCTAAACCTTACTCATCCGCTCATTCCGACCGACAATCATCCCGGAATAATAGAAGAAGTCAACGAGCTTCGCGCTCGAGTAATCAATTTGGAGAATAGGGTGCAAAACTTATCAGCTTCAGCAACATCACCGACATCAATAGAACCACCAGCAACAACACCCGTACCATCAACAACACAAGTCTCAACATCACAATCCATACCTCGAACTTAATCATCGTTCTACAAATTGTTCTACATCATTTATCTTTGTTCTGCATAACGATTATGTAATTTCTAATGTTTTAAAGATTATATATTCTAGTTCTAACAGTAAATCAAATGAGATTAATATCATATTAACTCATTAAATCCATGACTACATCTGAAGAAAATATATATGTATATATATTTTCATAAAGATTGTAATTAAAAATTCTTTCGTACAAATTGTTAATGGTGAAAATATTTTAACGGGTAGGTAATACCCGAGGAATATTTAGTTTTCACATTAGTAAGTTACACTGTACATTCTTTGAATCTGATTCAACAGTCATTTACTATCATACTTACACCCACAGCTATACGAATCCGTTCATCATAGAGTAACCATTTTCATTCAATTTCATAATTGGATTTTGACTTATTAGAATCCAACAAGTGGCATAATGAAGAAAACATTTGACAAAATAAAATTTGTTAGAAACAAACAAATTAACTATGAGAAATTTTGTTAAGAATCCACGCTAACAAAATCCTAGCTAACTGTTCCTAGCTAACTGTTAATTCTGTATTACCTTTTATTTATCGCAATTTATTTATCGCAATTTATTTATCGCATTTTATTTATCGCAATTTTAATTCTCGCAATTTTATTTATCGTCATTTAATTTCTGTTATTTATTTTACGCACTTTAATTATCGGGACACGTATACAAGGTTTTGACATATCATATCAACGCATCTATATATATTATTTAGAATAACCATAGACACTCTATATGGAGTAATGCTTGAGTTAGCTATACAGGGTTGAGGTTGATTCTACAATAATATATATAATTTGAGTTGTGATCGAGTCTAAGACATGTACACGGGTCACGATACGTATTAATTAATTCGAATATTATAAACTACATATGAATTATTGAGTTAGTGACTGTAGACTGCTAATTATGGACTACCAAGATTGGACAATTAAAATGAATTAAAATATTGATTATAACATATGAAACTGAACAATTCTTCAAGTCTGCCACTTGATTTCATCTTAAAACCTCATTTGTATCTTGACGATTACAATCTGCGTTCAAACCTTTCATGATTCTTAAAAACACCTCAATCGAGAGGATGAATCAACCTCACTTCATCTATGGAAGAAAAGATTTATGCATATAGTTATTCACCTAAAAAACTCTAGGAAACTGAGTAAACGTTAACAAGTATCTGTGATAGCTCCTTTGGCGTTGTTATTACCAAAAATAATTTTACAATCCCTCTCCAAATTAGTCAATTTTGTCATAGCTCCAGTAAATCAACTTTGACTTTTCGTTCGAAACAACCTTATTATAACTTTGAAATATATGCGTGCTCTTGTTACCGGGGAACCTTTTATATTCCACCATATTATCATCAGCGTTTAATCATCTAAAAACACAATTCTCTTGAAATCACCTCGGATTGATAACCGATGATTCAGATACGGTAGTATTAAATGCAGAGGAAATAGCAAAATCGTAGATGGTCTAAACGGCCAAAAGTTTGATAATAAAGAATGGAATGTTGGGAATGCTCGATAGAAAATTTGGTACTGAAAAACAGAATGAGCTAACTATGAAGGAGACCAAGGATAAATACAAGGACCAAACCCTATATTCAAAGAATCCAGGTAATTCTGGACCCGATGAAATCTTTAGAGAATATCCTGCTCCGAAGTCATGTTAAAACCTTGCGGAAAATTTTCCTTATCAACTCTCGAACTTAGAAATTCCAAAATATCATCATAAATATCTTCGATACTTCTGAAGATATTTTCATAAATATTCTCGTCCGAAATTATTTATCTCTTCGTGCTATCCGTAATACATTAAATTGGAAATTTCTATAAAATCTAAGTATAAACTATGAATGAATTCTGAAGTAGTGTTGGGAACTGAAGGATGAGTTAGTATAATATAATGAAACTTGATCAACGTGATTATAGTACAGTAAGTCATGCTGAGTTTCTAAATGGAACGTAATGATTTACAGATCATAACGTCATCATGTGCCATGTTACACGACTCTTGTATTCTACTTAACCTCATAACATATCAAGAAAATATTTTTCTTGATGACTCGGTCTTTTTCGAGGTATTCTGGTAATTTGATAAATCAATATCGTGCTATTACAATTCCCTTATTAGAACATTAACTATCCATACTTACAAATTCTGGACGATTATTCGCTTGACTTGAAGTCGGGAAGAGGAGACAAAAGTATGGAACTATTGAATATAAAAGAAAATATAAAGCTCGACAACAACACATAAATTACAAACCGTGCATATCAATACGTATTGCCACGTAAAGGTACGGGATAATTAAAATTACTATAACCCCAAGGTAATAGTAGAAATAAACAAAATCCTCCGGTGGTAGATGAAAGAGAAGAATGAAAGATATGAAAGTTAAGAGTATATCAAGGTTCAGAATGGGATGGAGCATATTGACGAATGTTTTAAAGTATGAATTGAGGGGGAAAGAATAGAAGGTGTGAGTTGTAAGGAAACGAAGGGGGTGGATTTATAGAAAAATATTCGATAAAGCAATCAAAACAGATGATCACATTTAAAGCGAATCCTAAACTCCTTGATTACCAAAGAATCAGATCTTATTACGAAGATTTTCTCTAAATCCAATGAACTCCGGAAATCAATTCTATCCACGTCAAAAGATATGATGAATCTACACTTACTCATTTCACTCTTTTGTGATAACTTCACTCGTACGCTTCACTTAAGCAAATTGTATATTCCATATTACTCGCTGATGATAAAATTCTAATTTTTAGCTCATATACTTCATAAAAACATATGCAATGTCAACCATGACCATTCTAATCAAATTTCGGGATGAAATTTCATTAACGGGTAGGTACTGTGACAACCTGGAAATTTCTGATCAAATTTAAACTTGATCTTTATAGGTTTTCGACACGATAAGCAAAGTCTGTAATGTTGAATCTCAAAAATTTTAAACTTTGAACTGTGTTCATTCATTTAACCTAGACTAAATTCCAACGATTCACGAACCATTATATAAATGGATATTATTATATATGTATATATGTACATAATATAACTTGGAAATATAAACAAAGTATTATATATATAATACTTTACGTGAACATATATGCTTAATATATTTATCGACGGAAATTAAAAGATTATATCAGATGATTGAATTATCAGATACATTGTGATGTGATTATGAGTCTCTGTTGAGAGGTCCACCTTGATTTAGGAAACCTTTCCTTTTTAACGGTATTCAGAATAATTGGTAAAATGATTTACAAGTAAGAATAAAAGTGTCAATTAACGGGAACTGGACAAAGATTAGTAGAGATCCCTGTTTGATTTTCAACATATGCTTTACAATAATTTACTCGTGACTTTTGTTAAGGTAACTGTTTAATTTTCTTATTGAGTAATGTAAAGGTGAAATTATGAAATGTAGATAACTTAGAAGATGGATATCGACAAGTTAAGTAAATCGACGTTTTATATAATTTCATGCACTTAACTATCCATTGGACCTTACCCGACGATTCATGAACGATTGTTTATAAATAAATATGTATATATATATATGTATGTATGTATATATATATATATATATATATATATATATATATATATATATATATATATATATATATGTAAGTATATATAATAATTTGTAATTATAAGATATAAATTAAACATTAGATTTAAATACAAAATAATTAGTGTAATTAAAAATGAATCTATATATATAAAATATAATTTCTATGTATAATTATTATAATATGTATATTATAATATATAAAATTTATAAATAATAAATATTCAATAAAAGTTATTATATAATATATTATATGATTATTAAATATTACATAATTAATAATATATAATTACAAGTTTAGATATAGTATTATATCAATATTATTATTATTACTCTCATTATTATTTATTAATATTAATATTAATATTAATATTATTATTTGTACTATTATAATATATATATAATATATAAATATGAGGTTTGAAATATATATAAATTGATATAGTATTATTATTACTAATATTATTATTATTAATAATATTAGTATTATTATAATTAGTATTATTATTAATAATAATAATAATATTATTGTTATAAATTTAAAAGTTATTATTATCAATATTTTAAATATTTATATCATTATTAGTATTATTATTGTATTAGTAGTATTTTTATTATTATTATTATTATTAATATTAATGAAATTATATTTATTAATATATTTATTACTTATTAATATAAATTAATCTGTATAAAATATTAATGACATAAATTACGCTAAATTTGTTATATCACTATCTGATGTATTTTTTTTCCTGATTGTGACATCCTGTCGATCATAGCAGCCATACAAATCCAAAAAAATCTATCGACCTTTTGATTCCTACTATAATCATTCATCATAAATCAACCTACTGCTACTCAGAAATTAAAAACAGAAAAAGGGAAAAACGAAAGTCGAACTCTGTTCTTGGAGAATTTCATCAAAACCTCGAATTCGAGTTCCATTTCAAAATATATAAATACAAGATTGTTAGGAATCATCTAGTTAAACTGTCTGTAAGTTTCCAATCATCAATTCTTCCTATTTATTTCGAATTTTGAGGTCAAAGTTTATTTACAAAAAGTCAACTGAATGGTTCATCTTAAAATTCGAATTCAGTTTGATGTTTATGGAACAATTGATGGTCCAGAAAGTTTCTATAAATGATTTATGACACAATTCATGTTAAAATTTTAATCTATAACAGTTTTAAATTTAAGATTTGATTTGGAGTTCCAAGTTTTCTTAACCGTGATATGCGATAGTTTGAATGCGAATGAAATTCCAAAATGTATAAATGCACTGTTATATGAAATCATTTATATAAACTATCTGAAAAATTTCAACTTCTAATTTCTATTAATGAGTTCGAATTTTGGGAGTCAAAGTTTTAATTTTAAAAGTCAAACATTTGTTCATCGAGTAAATTAGAATTATCTGTTATTGTTAAAGTCTAATTGACGATCTCAGAAGTTTAGAGGAACGATTTAAAACATATTTCATGTTATAATTACAAGCTAAAACAATCTAGAAATTAAAATCATGATTTAAGAATTTTTTTTTCGAAACTGTACAGCTATTTTTTTTTTACAATTACATGTTGTTTATGATTAAGGTTCAAATCTAAAACAAATATTAATTTGATGTTAGGATTGGTTTTGGGTCAAATTGTTTGATTTCGAATTGTAGAAGAAGAACAATAAATACTACGGGTTAAATGAAATTCGATTGCAGTAAATTCTAAAAATCAAAACGGAGGAATGGTTAAGGTGATAGCGGGGTTAGCGAGAGGTCACGGGTTCTAGCCCAGCTTGATGCATTATTATTTTTTTAGGCTTATTGGAAGGTAGTTTTACTTTTTATATCATTATTATATTATTATTATTATTATTATTATTATTATTATTATTATTATTATTATTATTATTATTATTATTATTATTATTATTCTTATTATATTATTGTTATCGTTATTATGTTAGTTATAATTATTAACAATATGATTATTATTATTATTATTAATATTACTAGTATTATCATTTAAAATTATTAGTATTATCATTACCAATATTATTATTAGTAGTATTATTATTGCTAGTATTATTATTATAATTCCAAGGATATTAAACGTGTTAATAATGTAAATGCATAATAAAAGACGATATGATAAAGATTATGAAATTGGTTATAATTGTATGAATACATGAAAAATTATGATTATGATTTCAAATTAATGTTATAAGGAGCTATAGTCATTAGTTTAGAAATTAAACCCGAAGATTATGATTACTATGACTATGAACACAAAGGAATTATTAAAATTATTATTATTATTGTTATCATAGCTATTATAAACTTAGTATTATCATCATTATAAATATCATTATTTTTATTAACATTATTATTATCAGTTTTATCATTATTATTATATAGTATCATTATTATTATTATTATTATTATTAATATTAGTATTATTATAATTATTAATTTCATAATCAAATGCGCTTTATATGAAAGTATATTTAATATACATAACTCAATTATATTAATATTTTTTTAGATATATAAAATGAATATATTTAATTAAATAATGAAATATATAAGTTATTACTATAAAAATTATATCACTAATAATATATATATATATATATATATATATATATATATATATATATATATATATATATATATATATATATTTGTTTGATTACGAATATACGTTTTAATATATATATGGATGATATAGGTTCGTGAATCCGAGGTCAACCCCGCATTGTTCAGTTCCGTCGTATGCATATTTTTACTACATAATATCGTATTGTGAGTTTCATTTGCTCTCTTTTTAAATGCTTTTGCAATATATATTTTTGGGACTGAGAATACATGCGCTGCTTTTTTAAATGTTTTACGAAATAGACACAAGTAATCGAAACTACATTCTATGGTTGGATTATCGAATCGAATATCACCCCTTTTAGCTTGGTTGCCTAAGAATTAGGGAACAGACAACCTAATTGACGCGAATCCTAAAGGTAGATCTACGGGCACAAACTCCCCCCATACTGGAAAATGGTATGCTTTAGTACTTCGAGTTTATATTATACAGATGGATTTCTGTTTTGGGGATATTCTATATGCATGATGTTAATGTCGGTTACCAGGTGTTTAATCCATATGAATGATTTTTAAACACTTGCGAGTGTATGATTATTGAATAAAGGAAATCTTGTGGTCTATTAAAATGATGGAAATGAATATTTATGATAAACTAATGAACTCACCAACCTTTTGGTTGACACTTTAAAGCATGTTTATTCTCAGGTATGAAAGAAATCTTCCGCTGTGCATTTGCTCATTTTAGAGATATTACTTGGAGTCATTCATGACATATTTCAAAAGATGTTGCATTCGAGTCGTTGAGTTCTTCAAGATTATTATTAAGTCAATTATAGTTGGATATATTATGAAATGATATGCATGTCGTCAACTTTCGATGAAAAGAAAGTTTGTCTTTTAAAAACGAATGCAATATTTGTAAAATGTATTATATAGAGGTCAAGTACTTCGCGATGTAACCAAATGTAATGTATTCGTCCAGATGGATTAGGACGGGTCATGAAAGCTGTTGCCAAAAAGGAACAAGAACAGAGGTAGTCGACATGTTCTTGAATTTTTCTAATTAAATTCGATTAAATTAAAAGCTTTAAAAGTTGTTTGTGATTCAGTTGTTAATGTAAAGACGTCTGATATCAATTACCACTGTATGTGATCGATTATATATTGTATTGATGATTGACAGGATATTCGTTAAATCAGGAAGAAGATAAAATAATTAAAAGTGGATTAACAAATCTGTACTAATGAAAGTGATATGTAATAAATTTGAGATCAAAACAAAACTGGATTACAGTAGATTGCTACGTGAAACGGATTCCTGATTCCAAATCTATATGTACGATTTTATCTAAAAGCTATTATTAATTAATAATTATTAATAAATAATAATAATAATAATAATAATAATAATAATAATAATAATAATAATAATAATAATAATAATAATAATAATAATAATAATATTAATAAAAATAATAATAACATTAACAATTATGATGGTAATAAATATCATCATTAGCAATATAAATGATAATTTGTTTTATTTATATGATAATATTAATAATGACTTTAATAATAATGGTAATTATAATTATGAAAGTAATAATATTAATAATGATAATAACATTAATACTTCTAATAATATAACAATAATACTGATTATAATAATACTAATATTATTAATAATAACCATAATATTAATTCTATATCCACTTATATATCAAATTCGTATCTATAAATTATTTATTTAAATAACACTAGTCTTGATATTAATATTGAAAGTAATAATAATATTATTAATATAATATTTATGTTTTAATTTGTAATTACATTTAATTTTACAATTTATTAGTTATGTAATAACATACAATTTATATTTAATATTTATTCATTACAATATGTATACTAATAATAATAATAACAATCTATGTAATGAAATTATTGATAATATTGTTTAATAATAATAATACTAGTAATGATAATAGTTTTAATATAATAATTATATCCAACTTGTAATTAAGTTTAATATATTACCATTTATTATATACCATCTATCAATTATATAATTTATTGAATCTTTACTATTTATTATATATATATATATATATATATATATATATATATATATATATATATATATATATATATATATATATATATATATTACATATCTATTTATACATCGATGTTCGTGAATCGTCGGGAATAGTCACAAGGTTATTGCATATATGAAAACAGTTCAAAATTTTCAAGACTCAACAATACAGACTTTGCTTATCGTGTCGAAAATATATAAAGATTTAGTTTAAACTTGGTCGGAAATTTTCGGGTCGTCACAAGGGATACACTATTAATATATAAAAATTAAGTTATGAGTGCTCACGTATCAATATTGAGATTCAATATTGTAGAAAAGTACGTAGATGCAACGGAGATGATAAAAACTAGATTGACCTTACGAGCATACCCACGAATTATACCCATAACATCCATAGCTATAACCCATAATTTCCTTTGTTCTATCCCTCTCAAAAACCAGTTTTGAAAATCCGTTTTAGATCACTCGAGCAGCACTCCGTCGTAGTATTTTATGTATAATAATACTACTAATAATAATGTGATTAATAATAATATTACCCTTAATAATAATAATAATAATAATAATAATAATAATAATAATAATAATAATAATAATAATAATAATAATAAATATATAAATATAGAGAGAGTACGAGAGAGATAGATGATGAAACAAAAAATGAAACCAGTTTCGAATGAATTTAAGGACCTCTCCCTCATCTAGCCCCCATGCGATCGCATGGAGTTTATGGCTTGTAGCCATGCGATCGCATGGGCTGTGTTTACAGCTCATGTTCGCCCAATGATTCTTGCCGACACTCGTTTATTATTATTATATATATTATATTTAATTTATATAATTACTTATATATTATATTAAATTCTCGTTCATAGTAAATTTGTAAAATTTGTTCCGATAACTTGTACGTTTACGTTCGACTTAAGTCCCGGTTCCGGTTCCTCGAACGCTGAGAAAACTAGTACTTTACATTTAGTGACTCGTACCCTTAACAAAATATAGACTTAGAGTATTAGTAAACTATATCACTCAAGATGTATCTTAATCATTTGAGTATTTTGGTCATTTGCTTCTATAAATCAATGTCTTGTTGTTTATTAAAATATATTTAATAATATTATTTTAAATCAAAACGTTTTATGAGTAAATTAATATTATATTCTATCACTTTGTAAAATATAAATATATTTTTATTTAGAAATGTAACTTATCCATATTAGAAATTTTTATTTAGTAATATATTATTTAGTCTTTCAAAAGATATTTATATTTCAAAGTATAATTTAAAACCGTTTACATAATAGAAAATATTGTACCATACAACGTTTACGTTCTAAAACTTAAATAGATATAGTTCATTTGTACTATCGTTTACTTAATTAATTTAAAATCATATATATCTAATATACATAAACACGTTTTAATATACGTTGCAAGTTATTCACATATCTAGCAACTCATATTCCAACATACGTTATTTAAACAAAGACACTAATAATCTAGTTCTATTATATCGAAAAAAATGTTTTCGTACATTTGAAATTAAGTCAATTGATTCTTATGTAATTTAGTCTTCCACTAACTTTAGTCTAATTCTCGTTAATGACACTTTTGTTCTTATTTATAAATCACTTTACAAAATATTCCGAATACTGTTAAAAGGAACAGATTTCCTAAATCAGAGTGGACCTCTCAACAGAGACTCGTAATCATATCACAATGTGTCTGATAACTCAATCATTTGATATTATCATATAATTCCATCAATAAATATATTAAACAAATATGTTCATGTAAAGTATGATACATTTAAATACTTTGTTAACAATTCAAGTTATAATATATACACATATATATATATATATATATAATCATATTCAATTATTTAATGGTTCGTGAATCGTCGGAACTTGGTCGAGGTTAAATAAATGTATGAACACAGTTTAAAATTCTTGAGATTTAACTTAACAAACTTTGCTTATCGTGTCAGAATAATAAGAAGATAAAGTTTCAATTTGGTCGGAAATTTTTGGGTTGTCACAGATTAGTCCATTCACTTAGCTTCGTGTTGACCCCTCCACCTTCCCCCTTGCAGGTTGTAAGTCTTTTACTTTTGTGGACATGGGAGAAGATGGGCGTGTTCGACAAGTCTAGAACTCTGATGTTGTCTATATGAATTCGAATATTAACGTAACATCGATTGTTTGACAACAATGTATTTATGAATGAAGTTGTAATAAATATGTTTATGTTTGTACGTAAGGGCATGTTTTGTAAATAAGACTTCCGCTATATTATTTAAAAAAATGCAGTGTTACAAGCGAGCATCCGTACGCAGGGAGATCCAATCCGTACGGATGGGATTTGTATCCGTACGGATGGACATCAGCAAAGTATAATTCGTTAAATTGATGTTTTTAAGCCGTTATTGTAACAACCCTCACTTTTCGACTTCTAAATTTACTGAATTAACCCTAGGGTTATATGTCTGACTATATGTATTAAGGGTTGTTATATACAATTAAATATTGACCGAATAGTAATTTTTAGTCAACAATGTACGCTTAAATAAATAATATATTATTAATGTATATAATTTGACATAATTTAACTAAGTATATAAACTTTGTATCACTTTTATTATTTAGTTAATGTATTATATATTTAACTATATAATAAATCTAATTATATATAAATGTAATAATATTTACAAACTTACTAAAACTATAGTTTAATAATTAAAATCATAATTATTATTAAAAATACAAAATATCGAATTATTTATTATTTTTATGCAAAATTTGTATTTATTAATTAAATAAAAAAAATAAAATAAAATATTATTGACAAATATTCTTGAAAAAGCATTAAATCAATTTGTTTATTTATATATAAAATAAATCCTTAAAATAAATGGAAAAAAATAAATAAATAAATAAATTACTTTTTAATTAAAAATTGTAATGGAAAAACTACTTTTATTATTTTATTTTGTGCATTATCCCATGACCTAACATTTAATACTTTTAAATTTTAAAATCCCATTAAGAATTAAAATATTTCTTTTTCTTTTAATTATTTTATTCTTTTTACCTAATTTTTTCAAGTATAAATACCCCTCATTTCTCATTCAAACTCACACCAAAATTTCTCTCATTCTCTTTTTGAACAATTACTACTAGTAAGTATTCTTTTCTTACTTTTTATTTTTTTTACTTTTTACTTTTTACTTTTTACTTTTTACTTCGGTTATTATTTTTACCGAAACATGTAAATAATGTTATAAATTATATGCAATTAAAAATAAAATAAATAACATGTATACACTATTACTATTACTAGCACCTATAACCTACTACTTATATTGTAACATAAAAACATTTTGGGATATGTATTAGAGATGTATAGATCTTCGAACTTTCTTGACGAATGGTTTCTATGAGATTCTAGGCAGAGGGTTTGGATTTCCAATTTAAAGGGTCCTATAGCTCAAGCCCCTAGATCTAAATTAGCCATTCGAAGGGAAAGGGGTGATTGGAAGCTTATCTAATACGGCAAGTATCCTAAAATGGAAAACACTGATAAAAGTAGAAACTCTATAGTCATAGAAACTTAGTAAAATAAGAAACTTTCTAAAAACGGAAACTTTATAAAAATAGTAACTTACTAGGAATAGAAACTAAGTAAAAAACACACATACTTAAACTTAAACATGGGCAAAACACTTAACTACTCTTAAATGTCAATAGGTTGACTTTCCTGCTCACTCGTTCAACTCTTTATTCTGAGGAATAACTCTCTCTCTCTCTACTTACTAAGGTGAATTCATAACCCATCTTTATTGCTAGCAAACTTACTTACTTTACTTGGGGTGAGACACATGCTGTTTTTACTTTTTACAATTTAGACACAAGTACCAAACTGTTAAACTATACTATACCCGGCTATGTCCGACTAAGTCCCTACAGTGATATTTTTAATTGCTTCTGCATGCTTAATTATTGGGGGTAGGCCTATCGGGAGTAACGTCCCCGATACATTTGACTAAGTCTTTGTATTACTTGATAAAGAAATTAAACCGACAAGGACAGACACAAATTGTCATGGGGCAAAACTTGAACGTTTAGTCTAAATATCACGCATTGGCATAACTTTTTGATCCTGCGGGAGATCAACTTTACAAACTAAATCTTGTGGTCTAAATCAACGACAAACTTTTTGTTAAACCTATGAACTTCACTCAACCTTTTTGGTTGACACTTTAGCATGTTTTGTCTCAGGTGCTGTTTGATTCAAGCTCTTATACTTACCGCTTATGTGATGCTACTTGGACATAGGATCAAGAGATATTGCATTTATTACTTCTGCATGTGAACATTTACGATATTGTTATTCCTGTCATTGTAACGACATTTCATTTTCTGCTGCGTACTCATTAAAGTTAAATTCATCATTTAGTATTGTTCTCGTTTATTATAATATGTTAGTATGTTTTGATATTAGTGACGTTCCTTCCAGACCCTATTGGGAGGACGTTACAGATTGGTATCAGAGCATAACCAGGCTGTTATAGAGAATCAGGATTGCATTTTTATGTGTGCCTTACTTGTTAGCTAGGGTGCCTTAGCAATCTAGGAAACTATAACCTTTCCTGCCTTAGAATTAAAGCACTTAGGATTGCCCCATAATCTTAACGATTATGCTTAAAGATTCTAATCAAAATATCCTTCCTAATGTTAGGATGTCTAATTATCATCAAACGACCAAAATGAATCTTTTCAAGCCAACCGAAAAAGATACTGAAAGGTCTTCCACAGAAAGACCAGTCCAAAGTCCACCTTATGACTTTGGAGGTCCTCCCTCACCAAATTATAGCCCAAATACTACTCTAAAGTTACATAGGTCTCCTGAATACTATCCAACCCCAAGGAATAAAGACAAGAGGAAATGTCTTGAAGAAACTGGGCCGTCAAAGAAAAGATCCCGATCTCCTTCCTACGATGAAGTTGATGCCAAGTACGAGCTCATGAATCTGCGAAAAACTACCGATGACCTTATTCGCCATATTGCAAGGATCGATGCTCAAATGAAGGAAAAAGACCTAGCGATCAAGAAGCTCATGGAGGAAAATGCTGAGCTAAAGAAAGAGATTATATACATACATTTATTTTATCCCATGACCGATGTGGACTTTGGTTTGCACCCTTACAAGAAATGCTCGATGGGGGAAGCAATATCTCTCCTACCTAAGAGAAGATGTTGACTTTAGATTGAAGATGGAGGAAAACCGCATGAATAATCAACTTTCTATGAGGGACCACAAGTACCATGTAATCAACAATGATGTTTCCAATCTTTATGATAACATCGAGTATCTTTATGAGGAACAAAAGGAGAAGAACGACAAGTTTGAGAAGTTTATGAAGGAGGTTGAGGACGAGAAGAAGAAATATGAAGACTACTTCAATCTTAATATTTCCTAGTTATTTTCTATCTATGCAAAGGCTAGGCCTTAAACTATTTCTATCCCCGAATCGTGTAATAAGAAGGTTTGTTTAAAGCCTTGTTCTTAATAAAATAAAGTTTTTCTTTTATATCATATTCATCTTTATTCCACATATTTTTTTTTTCAAACTTATGACCTATCAAGTTTATCAAACTTCTATATGTTATTGAAGATAACGGTTCGTCCACAAGCTCCTGCTACTACTTCAAACACTCACGTATCTTATGCCTTTATGCATCGGTTTACGAACCGAAAAATATTATTGGGTTATCACAGTATACGAATTGAAATTCTTTAATCAATATCTGGTTATAAATATCAACACGTCATACCACCATTATTACATAAATGGATGACACATCATATCTTATCATATATTATCATGTCTATAAACTTTGTCTACCACTTATCCTAAATTTCCTCCGTAAATTACGGAAATCTTTTTGCTATAAATACATATTCAAGGAGACGAATATATCATTCGGTATTCAATACCCATTTCATATCAAACCCTATTCCAAACATATAATATGAATTTCTCAAACTCTTCAACCTCCCACGGCAGCGTAACCGGAACAAACGAACCAATCAGCCATCATCTATTCTGGATGAATTGCGGATGGGTTCGTAGCCGACTCAATCAATGGAGACAAGAAGAAGGTGATCCCTTCCACCAACCGAATTCACCTCTTGGCGAAGAACCTGAAGCGCTTACCGGCGAACTAGTCCGAAACACCATTTTCTCTCTTCTTTCCAGGGTATCCCGTCACGAATATATAATATCGAAGATTCTAGATCTTATTCACCCCCTTGTTCCAACCACCAATCATCCCGGAATAATAGAAGAAGTCAACGAGCTTCGCGTTCGAGTAGTGGCTCTGGAAAATCTGGTGCGAAACCTACAAACACCAGCAGCATAACCAACATCACCACCAGTACCATCAGTACCATCAACATCACCACTAACAGCATCAGCTTCATCAACAACAACATTCGCATCCCCCGCCTCAACAACACACTCAGTACCTCAAACATCAACATGATACGCCCCATAGATACCAAGGAATATTAGCAATAAAGAGTTAAGATGTATTGACTCATTCTTCGTGAAGAATTATATATGTATACCTTATATATATATGATTTGGAATAATAATAAATCTTCTCGTACTAAGCAATTACGTGAGAATCTCAACTTGTATGTACTACTTGGTTAATTCATATCACTAATATGCTATGATGTACACCCATCGCTAATGACTTAACAATTGTTAATCACTGCTTCAGCACAATAAACTCCATTTCATAATAAATCAAGTATAACGATGAATGTATTGATTCATAACTTCATTAGCGAAATATTTCGCAACAATTATGAAATCTCTAAGATTTTGGAGATTATTTACTCTCGTTCCAAACCGCAAATCAAATGAGTTTAATATATATTAACTCATTAAATCCATGATTATATCTGAAGAATACATATATGAACGTATATCTTCATAAAGATTGTAAAAACTATTAATTGTGAAAATATTTTAACGGGTAGGTAATACCCGAGAAATATTTACATCTCACATAAATACACTGTACATTCTTCAATTTCGATTCATAAATCATTAATTATACTCACTGCCTTCACTGTGATACACAATCATTTTCATACAAATTTAATTACACATTCTGAAATTAACATACCAGAATTCAAGTAAAGCTTTAGCAGGTATTATCTTCCTAAAGATCACTACATTCATGAATTATATTCATTCGTATTCTATGATGAATTATCACATCAAACCACCGATATTATCATCAATAACGCCTATTCGTTAATCATTAGATCCGTTGACGATTACAATCATTAATCATCTAAAAAATAAAATTTCTTGAAACCATCTCGGATTGATAACCAATGATTCAGATATGGTAGCATTAAATGAAGAGGAAACAAAAGAATTTTCCTCGTCATTGGAAATTAGAAATTCTGAGATATCACTGTATCTTTCGTTATAAATATCCTCTATATTTCTGAAGATATCTTTATAACGATTCTTGTCAGCAATTAATTATCTCTTTGCGATATCTTTATCACATCATAAAGGAAACTGTTTTAGTTTCTATATTCTGTAAAGTTCAAGTTTAAATTATGAATGATTTGAAGTAGTGTTGGGAATTGAAGCATGAGTTAGTATAATATAATGACGTCAGGCCAACGTGATTATATTACAGTAAGTCATGCTAAATTTTTAATGGAAGATGATGATTCATAGACTTTATAATCATCATTTGCCATGTTACATGACTCTTATCTATTTAAACTCTAAACATATCAAGAAAATATTTTTCTTGATAATTCGGTCTTTTCCGGATATTCTAGCAATATGATAAATCTCGTGCTATTACCTTTCCTTCTGCTTTGAATATCATGATCATTCGAAACTTCATACCTACGAATTCTGGACCGTTACTTGCTTTACAAAAGCATGAAGCTTCGACATATAAGGGAAAATATAAATCCCGATAACAACACTGAAATTACAAACCGTGTATATCAATGCGTATAGCAATATAAAGACACGGGAGAACTAAAAACACAATAAATCCTAGAGCATAGTATAAGTAAACAGACTCCTCTGGTGGGAGTTGGAAAAGAAGGATGATTGTGGCGATAACCAATATAATGTCAAAGACAAGAACTGGATTGAGCATATTAACAAAACTTTTGGAAGTATGAATTGAGAAAGAAAGTATATAAGTGGTGAAGATAATGAAATGAAAGAATCTAATTTATAGCAAAAATTCCAGACACAGCAATCGAGGCAATTCACCGCATTTAATTAAAGAAAATCCTAATTTCCGTAATTACTGAAAAATCAAATCTTATAAAGATTTCGAAGATTTCTTTAATTCCTTGAAATCCGGAAATCAATCGTAACTACGTCAAAAGTTAAGGCGAATATTTAATTTTCTCATTTACTCTTTTACGGTAGCTTCGTTTATACTCTTTCTATAATCGAATTACTTTATCCATATTATTTAATGTCGATAAAACTCTAATTCATCATTCTTGTTATAAAGAATGACGATCTCTATCAAATTTCATGACTATGATTTTCATGAACTCCTCTCTGTTTTGTCTGCCTAATATTGCAGCATAAACGCTCAAGGTTTTAAATGAGCTCAATATTATTCATAACACATTTCATGTATCCAATTTACTGAAATGACTTGCATAACATCATCATTTTGAATGATCTCTGCATTAATGATAAAATGCACTTCGTAGAAGAACCTATAGAGATTATGGTTTGTATGACTTAAACGCTTGAAACAAAACAATATTCTATCCTTTGGAAAACACACAAGGCCCCGAACATACCTGGGAACGTGAAGACCAAATGAAACAGAAATATCCCCATCTCTTCTCAACCGCTGATGCATCCGAGAAGTCTATCTAAAACTTCGGGATGAAGTTTTTATTAACGGGGAGGTACTGTAACAACCCTCACTTTTCAACTTCTAAATTTACTGAATTAACCCTAGGGTTATATGTCTGACTATATGTATTAAGGGTTGTTATATACAATTAAATATTGACCGAATAGTAATTTTTAGTCAACAATGTACGCTTAAATAAATAATATATTATTAATGTATATAATTTGACATAATTTAACTAAGTATATAAACTTTGTATCACTTTTATTATTTAGTTAATGTATTATATATTTAACTATATAATAAATCTAATTATATATAAATGTAATAATATTTACAAACTTACTAAAACTATAGTTTAATAATTAAAATCATAATTATTATTAAAAATACAAAATACCGAATTATTTATTATTTTTATGCAAAATTTGTATTTATTAATTAAATAAAAAAAATAAAATAAAATATTATTGACAAATATTCTTGGAAAAGCATTAAATCAATTTGTTTATTTATATATAAAAAAAATCCTTAAAATAAATGAAATAAATAAATAAATAAATAAATTACTTTTTAATTAAAAATTGTAATGGAAAAACTACTTTTATTATTTTATTTTGTGCATTATCCCATGACCTAACATTTAATACTTTTAAATTTTAAAATCCCATTAAGAATTAAAATATTTCTTTTTCTTTTAATTATTTTATTCTTTTTACCTAATTTTTTCAAGTATAAATACCCTTCATTTCTCATTCAAACTCACACCAAAATTTCTCTCATTCTCTCTTTGAAGAATTACTACTAGTAAGTATTCTTTTCTTACTTTTTATTTTTTTTTACTTTTTACTTTTTACTTTTTACCGAAACATGTAAATAATGTTATAAATTATATGCAATTAAAAATAAAATAAATAACATGTATACACTATTACTATTACTAGCACCTATAACCTACTACTTATATTGTAACATAAAAATATTTTGGGATATGTATTAGAGATGTATAGATCTTCGAACTTTCTTGACGAATGGTTTCTATGAGATTCTAGGCAGATGGTTTGGATTTCCGATTTAAAGGGTCCTATGGCTCAAGCTCCTAGATCTAAATTAGCCATTCGAAGGGAAAGGGGTGATTGGAAGCTTATCTAATATGGCAAGTATCCTAAAATAGAAAACACTGATAAAAGTAGAAACTCTATAGTCATAGAAACTTAGTAAAATAAGAAACTTTCTAAAAATGGAAACTTTATAAAAATAGTAACTTACTAGGAATAGAAACTAAGTAAAAAAAACACATACTTAAACTTAAACATGGGCAAAACACTTAACTACTCTTAAATGTCAATAGGTTGACTTTCCTGCTCACTCGTTCAACTCTTTATTCCGAGGAATAACTCTCTCTCTACTTACTAAGGTGAATTCATAGCCCCTCTTTATTGCTAGCAAACTTACTTACTTTACTTGGGGTGAGACACATGCTGTTTTTACTTTTTACAATTTAGACACAAGTACCAAACTGTTAAACTATGCTATACCCGGCTATGTCCGACTAAGTCCCTACAGTGATATTTTTAATTGCTGCTGCATGCTTAATTATTGGGGGTAGGCCTATCGGGAGTAACGTCCCCGATACATTTGACTAAGTCTTTGTATTACTTGATAATGAAATTAAACCGACAAGGACAGACACAACTTGTCATGGGGCAAAACTTGAACGTTTAGTCTAAATATCACGCATTGGCATAACTTTTTGATCCTGCGGGAGATCAACTTTACAAACTAAATCTTGTGGTCTAAATCAACGACAAACTTTTTGTTAAACCTATGAACTTCACTCAACCTTTTTGGTTGACACTTTAGCATGTTTTGTCTCAGGTGCTGTTTGATTCAAGCTCTTATACTTACCACTTATGTGATGCTACTTGGACATAGGATCAAGAGATATCGCATTTATTACTTCTGCATGTGAACATTTACGATATTGTTATTCCTGTCATTATAACGATATTTCATTTTCCGCTGCGTACTCATTAAAGTTAAATTCATCATTTAGTATTGTTCTCGTTTATTATAATATGTTGGTATGGTTTGATATTAGTGACGTTCCTTCCAGACCCTATTGGGAGGACGTTACAGTTACGTTGCCCGTGTGTCTATTTAGAACATTGTTATAAATCTGTTTGTGTTATCCTCTAGTGTTAAGGACATGGGGAAGACTTAATAATATAAGACTTCTGACTTCTTGTTGACATTAGGTGAGTGGGACTATCTTAAATGTTATATGTATGTAGTAGCGGGTTATGCTACTGTTGTCCTGCCATGTTTGACCTGATTTGATAGTATATGATGTACTATGTTGTTTATGATGATATGTGTACATTGATATTGTCGGCTAAGATGTCTTGTCGGCAACCAGCTTTAAATTACAAAGTTGGGTGGGAGGTCGACCATGATGTCTGGTTGGGTTCGAGTGTTACTACTCGCGTAGTATAGTTTGAATGACGCATCCTCTGCATCCGAATCGCTCGATTATGGGGGGTGGTTGTTGTCAATAACCGCCCCCAACCGTCCCATGCTGACCCCTAGTAATAGCATAAAAACTGAAGCATTATTTCATTTGTAACCTTTTTATGTTGTAATCTATTTATGAGTAAAAATCAATGGTTTTTAAAAAAAGGAAAAAAGTCAAAGTTGTGGGGCTGCTATAAATATAAATATAAATGGTTTGTAATTGTAATATAATGTGAAAATGGGGGATGAAATTGAATAAATTGGCCCTAACATTGAATTGATCAGTAACTTTCAAAAAATTTTATCTGAATATATTTATATGACATGCAACTTTAAGTTGTACATTACTTATAACCACCCATTAACTTTTAATAACAACCTCACTACTACCTTAATGTACTATCATCTTTACACAATTTAATTCCTTAAGTAATAAGTATAGCCCTAAAGGCTACACTTAGAAAAATTCTATTTATAATATAATGAAATATTCAATCCGATTATAAATTTGGGTTGGGTTCCGGTTGATCATTCTTACCTGCCAACTTGACCCAACCCATTTCGGCACCCCTAATACAAACTACTTTGATATATCACTTGACAAATTTAATTTATAAATTAATTGCACAATCAAAGAGGAAATTACATAGGATAATGTGGGCATCATTTCTTACATCCATTCCACAGACACGAATCACAAAACCACCAAGTGCAATATTTTCCGTAGTTGACTTTTGATAAGGCTAAAAAGGAACATATATTTCATAGCATTATTTCCCAAGAAAGACAAGATTTTAGTTGCAATTGTTCCATTTTCAAGTGATATCCGTTTATATTAAATAAGTGCGAAGACAAAAGGCGAAAACGAAGAATTGAAGACACAAAGGTCCAAAAAGCTAAAAAGTACAAGATACAATTAAAAAGGTTCAAATTATTGATGAGGAACGTCTAAAAATGACAAGAGTACAAGTTACAAAATGCAAAGTACACGATATAAAATTGTACGAAAGGACGTTCGAAAATCCGGAACCAGGACATGAGTCAACTCTCAACGCTCGACGCAACGGTGTAAAAATTATGAGTCAACTATGCACAAGAATAAAATATAATATTTAAATAATTCATAATAAGAATAATATTAAATAATAAAAAGTTGTTAATTGAGCATAGTTCAGGGGTCGTAAATGAAAATTTCAATTCTAATTTCGCCTATAAAAGGCTATGTAATCGATACATCTATGGGGGATCAAAAAATCTATATATCCTTTTATCCCTCTTTCTACCGATCCAATATCAAATATCAATATCTATATCTAAAAATCTCTATCATAATGTTAATGTAATAAGATATAACAATAATCTTAATTTTAATTTTAAATTATGATAATAATAAGATTTATGATAGAGATCGTTTGAGTGTGTAAGTCGAAATTCTGTCCGTGTAACGCTACGCTATTTTTAATCATTGTAAGTTATGTTCAACCTTTTTACATTAATGTCTCGTAGCTAAGTTATTATTATGCTTATTTAAAACGAAGTAATCATGATTTTGGGCTAATTACTAAAATTGGGTAATTGGGCTTTGTACCATAATTGGGGTTTGGACAAAAGAACGACACTTGTGGAAATTAGACTATGGGCTATTAATGGGCTTTATATTTGTTTAACTAAATGATAGTTTGTTAATGTTAATATAAAGATTTACAATTGGGCGTCCCTATAAATTACCATATACACTCAATCGGACACGATGGGCGGGGTATTTATATGTACGAATAATCGTTCATTTAACCGGACACGGGAATGGATTAATAGCCACTAGAATAATTAAAACAGGGGTGAAATTATGTACAAGGACACTTGGTATAATTGATAACAAAATATTAAAACCTTGGATTACACTCAGTCGACATCCTGGTGTAATTATTAAACAAAATATTAAAATCTTGTTACAGTTTAAGTCCCCAATTAGTTGGAATATTTAACTTCGGGTATAAGGATAATTTGACGAGGACACTCGCACTTTATATTTATGACTGATGGACTGTTATGGACAAAAAACCAGACGGACATATTAAATAATCCAGGACAAAGGACAATTAACCCATGAGCATAAAACTAAAATCAACACGTCAAACATCATGATTACGGAAGTTTAAATAAGCATAATTCTTTTATTTCATATTTAATTTCCTTCATTTTATATTTAATTGCACTTCTAATTATCGCATTTTTATTGTTATTGTATTTAATTGCACTTTTAATTATCGTACTTTTTAATTATCGCAAGTTTATTTTATCGCACTTTTATTATTCGCAATTTCATTATCGTTATTTACTTTATGCTTTAATTTAAAAGTCTTGTATTTATTTGGTTTTAACTGCGACTAAAGTTTTAAAATCGACAAACCGGTCATTAAACGGTAAAAACCCCCCTTTATAATAATAATATTACTTATATATATATATATATATATTTGTATTTTTACAATTATTGTGTGTAAAAAATATAGTGTTATACTTCACGAGCTCCCTGTGGAACGAACCGGACTTACTAAAAACTATACTATAATACGATTAGGTACACTGCCTATAAGTGTTGTAGCAAGGTTTAAGTATATCCACTCGATAAATAAATAAATAACTTGTGTAAAATTGTAGCATATTTAATAGTATTTCGCACTAAAAAAAACACTATTTTGTATACACCCCCTACGACATCAAGTATTTTTGGCGCCGCTGCCGGGGAGCGCCGAAGCGAAACGCTATATAAAAAAAAGGAATCTAGACAACTAGTTACCTTATTTTAAGATATATTCGAAAAAAAAAAAACGTAAAAAAAAAAAATTGTGTAAAAAAATCGTGTTTTTTTTTTAAAAATAAAAAAAAACGATATGAGTCCGCCAAGTGTAATTTTGCTAAATTAATAAAGGAAGTGGACAAACGCATTTATAATTATGACCATGTCGTTATTTTTACTAATAACCTTATACAAGTTATTTTATTTATTGTAAATAAGTCTCCCCACACTCAAATTTACTAATTACACAAAGTTATTTCGTAGTAAAAAAAAAACGGGCACATTTATATTTATAACGACATGACCAATGAAATATGTAATTTTGCTACCTAATTATTAAAGTATTTTTTTTTTAATAACACTCTAGTTAAAATTTTTAGTATTAAGTTTAGTTTTGCCATAGTTATTTTTACTTCTAGAATTTTTAGGCTTTGCCGTAAAATCCCTTAAGTGCTTATTCCTTAGACTAAGTTTTAGGTGCTTTAGAATTTTACGACGCCGTATTTCGCACTACTTTCTTATTTTTATTTTTCGACGCCTATTTTTCGACCTTTTTATTTTTCAACATTTTTCGACGCGCAATCTATTTCTCGATACTCTAGTTTTTAGGACTTAGAATTTTCTATACTTCTTATCTAAATCTTAAAACGGAAAGAAAAATTATTTAAGCGGTTAAATTAATAGACGTTGACATTTTTCTGGTTCGTAGTAATAGTTGGATTTGTTAGTGGCTAGTTGTGGGCTTCCGATTTAAAGGGTCCTGGCTACCTGCTACATCTTTTGGCTATTCGAAACGTGGGCAAAATCAGAAAAGTCTATTAATTGGACAACTTATATAAGTTTTTCTTATTTTTATAACTAATAGGATATTCTGTGAATGCACCGAGCAAAACGTTCACCACCTTTCATACGTTCACCACCTGTAACTCGATCAAGACATCTAGCAAATATTGTCGCCGTTGATTTTTCTTTAGAATCGTCATCTAGTCGAACAAGAACTCCAACTCAAATTTCCGATAATCCATCTTTTGAACCCGACTTCACAATTAAGAACCCGAAGCATATTCAAGGACAATTCCAAGATCCTGAACCACTAATTATTCCTCCTGAGCCACAATCAGAATCCTCTAGTGATTCGTATTCAACAAATTCAATTATGGAAGTAACGGAACCTCTAAGTATGGAAGATCGAATGAGAGCCACACGCACGGGCCAAGGTCACGCCATTATTAAGCCAGAAGTTAATGCTCCAGATTATGAAATCAAAGGACAAATTCTACACATGGTAACTAATCAGTGCCAATATAGTGGTGCGCCGAATGAAGATCCAAACGAACACCTTCGTACGTTTAAAAGAATTTGTACACTATTCAAAATCCGAGAAGTGGAAGATGAGCAGATCTATCTCATGTTGTTTCCCTGGACTTTAAAGGGAGAAGCCAAAGATTGGTTAGAATCGTTACCTGAAGGGGCGATTGACACATGGGATGTTTTAGTTGAAAAATTTCTTAAACAATTCTTTCCGGCATCCAAAGCCGTGAGACTTCAAGGAGAAATTGTTACGTTCGCGCAAAAGCCAAATGAAACATTATATGAGGCGTGGACAAGATTCGGAAGGATGTTGAGAGGATGTCCTCAACACGGTTTAGACACTTACCAAATAGTACAAATATTCTACCAAGGTGTCAATGTTGCTACACGAAAAGACATCGACATAACAGCTGGTGGTTCCATTATGAAGAAAACCGCAACTGAAGCTTACAAGATCATTGATAACACAGCATCCCACTCTCATGAGGTGCACCAAGAAAAAGATATCTTTCGATCATCTAAAGCGGCTAGAGCCGATTCTAGCCATGACTTTGATTCCGTTTCCGCAAAAATAGATGCTTTCGAAAGAAGAATGGAAAAGATGAATAAAGATATTCACGCAATACGAATCAGTTGTGAGCTATGCGGTGGACCACACTTATTGAAATATTGTCACATTGAACCAACCATGGAACAACGAGAGAATGTTTTCTATATGAACCAAAGGCCGGGAAATAATTATCAAAATAATTATCAACCGCCAAAGCTAAACTTCAATCGAAATCAAAACATTCTTTACAATCCAAAAGGACCCGAAAATAACTGGTATAACCAACAATGTCCGAATAACCAACCAACTCAAAACAACACTTTCAATCAGCAAAGACCTGGCTTATATAAACCACAACAACAAACTGAAGAGAAAAAGTCAAATATGGAAGACGTGGTATTCAAGCTAGTTGAATCTCAAACACAATTTATTGAAACTCAAACCCAAACGAACGAGAGGTTTGATCAGTCATTAAGAACTCAACAAGCTTCCATTTTGAATCTATAAAAACACGTAGGTACTCTTGCTAGCATGATGAGTGAGAGGGAACAAGGAAAGCTACCGAGTAATACTGAAGTAAATCCTCGGAAAGAGAATGTTAATATGGTGTCAACAAATTCTGAAAAACCAGCTCCAGAAGATGGGAAGGTTTTAGATGTGAGTAACAATGAAGAAGTTACACCACCACCACCACCCGAGTATGTAAAGCCAGTGGTGACACCATACAAACCACCCATCCCGTTTCCAAGAAAAGGAGTTGAGTATGAGCAAGTAATAAGTAATAAAGATTGTGATACTTCTGGAAAGAAGAAGAAGAAAAAGAATAAGAAAGTACAAGAAACAAAAGCCGTAGAAGTAAACCCGGTGAATACAGTTCCACCAAAACCTCCACCTAGGGTAGGTGATCCGGGTGAATTTATTGTTCCTTGTCTACTTAGTGATTGTGTCATGTATGATGCACTAGCAGATTTAGGTGCAAGTGTGAGTGTTATGCCTCTTTCCTTATATAAGAGATTAGGTATAGGTGAGTTAACTCCAGCGGATATGAGTGTTCGATTCTTTGATCAAACCATTAAGCACCCAGTTGGAATTGCTGACAACCTACCCATTCAAGTAGGCAATTTAACCTTTCTAGTCGAATTCATTGTCATTGACATAGAAGAGGACCCAAACATTCCTCTAATTTTAGGTCGACCATTCTTAGCGTCCACCGGGGCGTTCTTTGATGTAAGAAACGGTAGAATGACACTTAGTAGTGGTGACAAATCGATCACCTTTATGATTCGAAAGTCTAAATCTCCACCAACCAAAACCGTTGAACCAGCAAAAACGATTGGTAAGAACCATGTTGTTTTACCAACTCCAACGGTAGTGCTTAACAATAATAAAACGCCTAAGTGTGGGGAAAATGAAGTAACACCTAATGATGACATGATAACAAAGAACCCCGTTGTTGATACGAAATTAGATAATCCCGTTATTAATAGTTCAATGAAGAAACTTATTAAACGGATTCGCGATGCTAGAACCAAGGGGAACTTTAAGTTATGTAACCGGTTAGTATCCAATCCGTCGCCTAAAGAAAAGGTGAAGCTAGTTGAAATTGTGGATATAACACATGAATCCGACCAATGGCTTAAAGAAAAAGTCACAGATATGCAAGTTGATTATGGACCAAGAGAAATTGACGATGAAGTTAATCACAATTTCAACACCACAGCTACCTAAGTGTGGGGAGATTCAAATGTTCTAAAAAGAAGACGATGTTATCTAGAATTAGTTGTTCTGTTCTCGTGTAGTTCCGAGAATGGAATCCGATTGGTCTTTTCCGCTAGCAGACACTAAAGAACTAGTTTTCTCCCTCCATTCTGAATTTTTTTTAGGTTTTATATGAAATTAATATGCTTTTTAAATTTAATTTTTGTGTGTATTTAAAAATAAAAATTTACTTTATTTCATTAAGTTTAAAAAAAATGATTTCTAAAATTCGTCGTAAGTTGAACACTAGGTCATTGAACCGAAATTGCTTTACCCGAAGGCGAGGCGACAAATTTTGTTATCATTATTTTATTGATTTAAAGTATGCCAAAAAAATATTATATTTTATAAATTTTTGAACGTGGGGTTATATACCAAACTTCAAAAATATGTATATATATGTTTGTATTTTATGTTATATACAAAACAGGGTAAAACAACGCACTTTCAAAGACTGTCATTAAGTTCAGCAAAAGGTACTAATTTTGACGACAAGAAGCAAAATATCAAATGTGAGATAACAACAAGATGTTAGCAAACTGGGTATTTTTAATCATTTCTCTACGCTAATCACCCTCATGAATTTAAATTTTTACTGATTTCTTGCAAATGAGGGCATTGCAAGATCTCAAGTGTGGGGAAGGGTTATAAATTCTTTCGGGTTTACACTTGTTTTAATTGCCAAATTTTGTGAAAATTTGAAAAAAATTTCAACTAAATGAATTCAAAATCATGTTTATACATATTTATGAACGATAAAACTAGGTGTTAATGCCGAAATTATTGTTACCTCGTGGACATAAATTGAGAAACAACCCAAAACGCTTGAATTCATTTAAAATGGGATAGAAGAGAATAAAAAGGCAAAGAAAAGAATAAATAAAAGCTAAGTGTGGGGAGAATGTACCAAGTTATTCAATTAAAAACTATCTATCACATTTTTGTATAAGAATTATTGCAGGTACTTTTGCTTTGGACGATACTAATCAGTTTTACCCGGTTTACTGTAATATATTTTAAAGAAAGATGGATCTACACGATGAATCAATTCCATCATTAAAAGGAAGTAAAGTCTTCCGAAAAAGACACGCGCTTCTTGATTTAGGTCAAGAAGTTGTCGTCCAGACCAGCTGTAGGTTGACGAAAAATCTAGAAAAGTCATCTCTAAAATCAGCAGGAAATCCACGGACCTCAGCATCAAACAGGGTCGCCAAGTGGTCAGATTTATCCTAACCATGAGAAGGATTTATCTCGTACAATGGGGGGGCACCGTGCAAATTAGCTTGATAAGACTAATGAATCAGATCCCCAGAAAGGATAATCTCCTTAAAGATTAAAAATCAGCTTTTAAGCCTGATATTACTCAATCCTTGAGATTGACCTTAAAGATTGAGAATTCAAACTCATGAAATTCGATGATATCTAAACTCGAGCTTGAACGAGAAAATATTTTGATCAAAAATACAAACCGATTTGTTTTCTGAAACCCATTTTCAATGCGTTCATTACCATTGAACGTAAAATCCTAGGAATTCACCTGGAATTCATTAGGTCACCTGAACCAAATCGGGTGTCAACCGTAAGAACGGTGGTTGCATAGCATGGTCGGAGACAGGACCTTGTGCCAGACCGAAAAATCAAAGGATGATCTTTACTATTGCTCCTACCAAGGATAGTTCTAGCATCCGATACGTTAAAGACCATAATTAAATGCATGTCATTAGACATTGCCTTAACAGTTTCTTGTTCACCGCTTTCCTTTACAACCGGACGGTAGTTTACCGAAAGGTAATATACGGGACAAATAAACTGGATGTGTGCTTTCCGATACAGGGATAGCAGTGGATTACACGAGCCTAAAAGTTTTTAGCCAAACTATTGATCCACAAATATATTTTGCAACACCAATGGTGGATCAAATCGGAAAACTTGTCTAGGGTAAAAGCTAGAATGAATTTTCAAAAAGATCAAATGTTTTTATAAAGATCCAATTTTCCTAAAGGATCTACATTTTTATAGTCATGTGGGACTGTAAACCGCCTTTCAAATGTGCACTTTGCTTTGGAAACCGAAAGTAAATCGGCTATTTGATTGCAAGTGTCGTTGACCTAAACCCGAGGCAACTGTGGATGACACACCCACCTTTAACCATGGTTCTATTGTTACTATCATTGTTTATACCGCCATATCAAAATCACTGATGTACAAAGTGTGAAGAATAAAGAAGTGATTCGTGTGATGTATTATATTATTTCAAGACTGTATTGCTTGAGGACAAGCAACGCTCAAGTGTGGGGATATTGATAAGGCTAAAAAGGAACATATATTTCATAGCATTATTCCCCAAGAAAGACAAGATTTTAGTTGCAATTGTTCCATTTTCAAGTGATATCCGTTTATATTAAATAAGTGCGAAGACAAAAGGCGAAAACGAAGAATTGAAGACACAAAGGTCCAAAAAGCTAAAAAGTACAAGATACAATTAAAAAGGTTCAAATTATTGATGAGGAACGTCTAATAATGACAAGAGTACAAGTTACAAAACGCAAAGTACACGATATAAAATTGTACGAAAGGACGTTCGAAAATCCGGAACCAGGACATGAGTCAACTCTCAACGCTCGACGCAACGGTGTAAAAATTATGAGTCAACTATGCACAAGAATAAAATATAATATTTAAATAATTCATAATAAGAATAATATTAAATAATAAAAAGTTGTTAATTGAGCATAGTTCAGGGGTCGTAAATGAAAATTTCAATCCTAATTTCGCCTATAAAAGGCTATGTAATCGATACATCTATGGGGGGATCAAAAAATCTATATATCCTTTTATCCCTCTTTCTACCGATCCAATATCAAATATCAATATCTATATCTAAAAATCTCTATCATAATATTAATGTAATAAGATATAACAATAATCTTAATTTTAATTTTAAATTATGATAATAATAAGATTTATGATAGAGATCGTTTGAGTGTGTAAGTCGAAATTATGTCCGTGTAACGCTACGCTATTTTTAATCATTGTAAGTTATGTTCAACCTTTTTACATTAATGTCTCGTAGCTAAGTTATTATTATGCTTATTTAAAACGAAGTAATCATGATGTTGGGCTAATTACTAAAATTGGGTAATTGGGCTTTGTACCATAATTGGGGTTTGGACAAAAGAACGACACTTGTGGAAATTAGACTATGGGCTATTAATGAGCTTTATATTTGTTTAACTAAATGATAGTTTGTTAATGTTAATATAAAGATTTACAATTGGGCGTCCCTATAAATTACCATATACACTCAATCGGACACGATGGGCGGGGTATTTATATGTACGAATAATCGTTCATTTAACCGGACACGGGAATGGATTAATAGCCACTAGAATAATTAAAACAGGGGTGAAATTATGTACAAGGACACTTGGTATAATTGATAACAAAATATTAAAACCTTGGATTACACTCAGTCGACATCCTGGTGTAATTATTAAACAAAATATTAAAATCTTGTTACAGTTTAAGTCCCCAATTAGTTGGAATATTTAACTTCGGGTATAAGGATAATTTGACGAGGACACTCGCACTTTATATTTATGACTGATGGACTGTTATGGACAAAAAACCAGACGGACATATTAAATAATCCAGGACAAAGGACAATTAACCCATAGGCATAAAACTAAAATCAACACGTCAAACATCATGATTACGGAAGTTTAAATAAGCATAATTCTTTTATTTCATATTTAATTTCCTTTATTTTATATTTAATTGCACTTCTAATTATCGCATTTTTATTGTTATTGTATTTAATTGCACTTTTAATTATCGTACTTTTTAATTATCGCAAGTTTATTTTATCGCACTTTTATTATTCGCAATTTCATTATCGTTATTTACTTTATGCTTTAATTTAAAAGTCTTGTATTTATTTGGTTTTAACTGCGACTAAAGTTTTAAAATCGACAAACCGGTCATTAAACGGTAAAAACCCCCCTTTATAATAATAATATTACTTATATATATATATTTGTATTTTTACAATTATTGTGTGTAAAAAAATATAGTGTTATACTTCACGAGCTCCCTGTGGAACGAACCGGACTTACTAAAAACTATACTATAATACGATTAGGTACACTGCCTATAAGTGTTGTAGCAAGGTTTAAGTATATCCACTCGATAAATAAATAAATAACTTGTGTAAAATTGTAGCATATTTAATAGTATTTCGCACTAAAAAAAACACTATTTTGTATACACCCCCTACGACATCAACTTTGATAAAAACGTGTACTTGAATCCGTGTTTGCTGGTGCTTGCCATCTGGTAATGGAACCGCGCGTCATCTTCGTCAGGCGCATAACACAAAATTCTGAAATACTTTTGGGAAATACTCCACTTGATATCTATTTGTCCCATAATTAAACGAAAGGACGGAGTATTATAGGGGCTGCGAGGGATTGTGGCCCCATGTAAAAATGAATTTACAGTTGAGTGCGTTTGTGTTTTCAAGCAACTAAATCGGAAATTGTATGAAAAATATATGATCAAAACGTTAACAGCTCCTAAAATATGTAATATCAATCAAAAGCTCACATGTTATCATCTTTTGGACCTAGACTTTTTTTAAAAACTAAATTAGTATCGAATTCAATGATACTCGTATCAGTATTAAAATTATACTAGAAATATAGTACAGTAATCAACAAGTTTATGCTTCGTGACTCATTAAACGTACATTTAGGATAGATCTAAAATATGAGGGTGTAAGTTTGTCTACAAACAAAAGAAATTTTGCCCTTCCTTTTAGAACTTTCTAAGAGTGATCCCAATGGTTAGGTCTTGACTCTCACCCAACTAGCCGCTCAGGAGGGCGCTGATGGCAGCGACCCGTCCAGAGGTCCGCCAGGCCACCGCCCTCCTTCTCGTTCGACAGTTTGTGCTTCCGTGAAATATTTGTGGACGGACAATTCAACACAAAAATGACCGTTATAAAAAAAATATCCAACGGCTAGAAAACGGCTCTTCTTTTTTTTTATTTTTATTTTTTTAAATTATTTATTACTATCTATATATACACATCCATTTCACATCCATTTTACATACGTTTTACATCCATTTCACATCCATTTCTTCAATCCCATATCCAACTTTATTTTTACAAAAAATGAGTTCCAAAAAAAACTTCAAACAAAGGAAATCCAAACAAAGATCACAAGTTGAAGACCGAAACGCGGTCGATCGAGATAGGATGCTTGAATTACTCTAATCTACGCCACAAACTTTCGTTTTTCTCAATTTGCAAATGTCAATCCGTTTGCGAACATGTTTCCAAATGTTCACACACAAGACACAACAAACACAACATCTTCCAATCTACCCGAACCAACAACAAACACAACAACTTCCATACTACACGAACCGACAACAAACACCTTATTATCCAACACTACCCGATGAATTCGATGAAGAACATGTTCCCGAAACTCCACGTGTCGGACCCGAACTCGAACACGAACTCGAACCCGAACCCGAACCCAAACCCGTAGCCGATCCGATAGGAATGAAAGTGAAGTGTCTGAAAGTTGCTTGGTACGACTTGGAAACTAGAATTTTAGCCGAGCATTATGTGTTCGTTTCCGAACATCCGGATGCGGGAAACGAACAAACTTATAATTCATGTAACGACCCGACTTTTTCGACTTATATTTATACTTTATACTTTCACGAATCTGCGTATATGTGCGTACTGAGCTAGATAATATTCTGGGATCATTATCCATGTTAATTACTTTCGTTAATACTTTACAACGTGTTATTAAGTGCTTAATCACTTAACTTGATCCTCGAATGCTTTTATGACCGTTAGTGTTACTAGTCGTTTAGAACGAGATACGTACTTGGTACACGTTAAATTTTGGTCGTAATTGGAGTGTTATGACTACTTAATCCTAATTGTTATTTCTTAATGACAATTACTTAGCTTGACGGTTGCTTAATTACGCTTAGTGTTTTATTAATGCACACTAGTTAGTCTTAATAGACTTATCACCTTAATGGACTAAGATCACCAAGGCCCACCCTACTCTAGCTAATGGACTAGTAAATGAGCCCATTCTTAATGGACTTATGAATCCATTAAGACATAAGACAAACCCATTATGTATTAAGACAAGATTCATACATGCTTATGTACCATTTCTTACACCATGCTACATGCTTCCCGACATGCACACATCACCCTTGTACCACCACCCATGCCAAGCCAAAATGGTCCCCCCACCCTTGCAAAACCGTCGGCCTATAATCCCCTCACCACCATCTTCATTTTTTTTAAACTTCATTCTCATTTCAAACAAACACACACAATTCTCTCTAGTTTTTCTCTCTACTTTCTCACTCTAAAATACTTAAAAAAACTTGTAAGTTTTCTTGAACTTTCTTTCTTCTTTTTCCTTCCTTTTCCGTAAATCATCATCATCATGTTCAAAGATTCAACTTTTGTAACTTGAATCTTCATATATCTTGTAACTTCAAACTTTAGTTTAAGAAGATGCAAGAATATGGAGGATTCAAGCTCTCTAGCTTTGAATCTTCATTACTTTTGTTAGATCTAAGCTCATAGCTTAAGATCCCTTTATTTTTGTTAAAGGATCAAAACTTATGTTTATGATTTTCATGTAACTTGTAGATCTAGCTTTTTGCTTTAAGGATCTTCAAGAACATTAGAGATCCAAGCTTTCTAGCTTGAGGTTTCTACAAAAGGTTTGTTAAAATATCAAGTTTATTAACTTATGATCTTCTTTAAGTTGTTTTACTTCAATTTTGTAACTTGAGTTTTCATTAAACAAAGATACAAGCTTTCTAGCTTCAAGTCTCATAAGTATTGTTAAGAGATCCAAGCTTTCTTGCTTAGGGTTTCATCATTTTGTTTGATCTAAATTATGTAATTTATGGTCATCCAACTTGTTAAAACAAAAAGCTCACTAGCTTATATTCATTCTATGTTGTAAAAATCTAAGATTTTTAACTTAAGGTTTTGTAAAAGTTGAAAGTCTAAGTTCTATAACTTAGGGTTTCACCTAGAACACAGGATCTAGACTTTCTAGTCTAAGGTCTTCACTATTTAGCTAAGATTTATGTTCTATAACTTAAGGTCTTGCTTGTTTGGTTTGAATCCAAGTTTATAGCTTAAAATTCCAAATAGAACTTGTACTTGTGTCGAAACTAAGAACTTTATGTAACTTTGGTTCATCATCCTTCTAAAACTCTTAAATGAGTTGTACTTCTTTTCTTAGTCTTGACATTATGTGTTGATGGTTAAAACTTGGTCAAAATGATGCTAAAACATCAAGAGTTGTACACTTGAGGCTTATAAGCCTCAAGGATGAGAACCGTGATAAGCATCAAATACCAAGAAACCTACCAGAGCACTTGAATATGTTTTTCAGGGTATGATCTGACTCCTGGAGCTTCTGAAAAATTGATTTCCAAAAATTTCGGGATGTGTAGATGACTTTTCGTTTAAGACTCTCCTAAATCCGATATACGGTTTAGGATTTATAGTCTTCCGAAGTTCACTACGCCTTCGTAACGACGTGCTCAAATTTCTGACCTACTCGCGCTTTGACCGTCGCCACGGTCAAACGACACCGAGTTAGGATCTGAATTTCGAAAAGCGGTAAGTGGACTCATAAACGGAGCCTTCTCCACTGGTCGCGCATCATTTCAGTTTGTGTAGAGGTCGTAGCGGCTGTTCGAATTCAGCTTTTCATTTCGACCTCTATTCTTGTTGAAAACTTACTTTATCCTTAACGTATGATGATAATGATGATATTTAAGACTTAACTTACTTACTTTTAAACTTTTTGGAATGATTTACTGACATAGTAACCATTGACTTAGGTTGAGGACCTTTTGGACAGACTTACTACTTGCTTACGTTTTCGTATCGACTTTACCGTACATCCACTGTGATTATAGCTCCCTTTTTACTTTAACTATTTTTGGGACTAAGAATACATGCGCTTTTTATGTTTTACATACTAGACACGAGTACTTTAACTTTATATATGTGTGGGTGACATAACGGCACAAATTTTCCCCTTAGCTCGGTAACGTTTAGTCATTGGTTTATGAACTGGTGAACGCGAATCTTAGATATGGATCCATAGGGTTTGACATCCCCACTCGGGCTAGTCACGCTAGCATTTAACGGGTGTTTAATACTTCGTCTATCTTAACGCACTCGCCAAGTGTACTTTTAGGGGGTGATATATAATATTTCTTGTTAAGTTAGTTACCAAGTGCCCACGGTTAAGCATATACTTTTCATACTGCTTTGAATACAAAATCTCGTAGTCTACATTATATTATTATGTAAGTAACTAGGGGGGGGGGGGAATAGTTACTTAATACGTTTTTAACAATTTTTCGATTGATCACCAAATTCGATTAACTTTGATCAACCAATTCAACTCAAACTTGATGTGTGTGGTGTATATGTTCAAAATGATAAATGAAGTAATGTAAAGAACATAGACACAAGGATTTATAGTGGTTCGGGTGGATGTTAACTAATCCACCTTAATCCACTCCCCGATTACACTAATCGGGATTTGTTGCTTTACTAAGCACTTTTCTCCAAACCCGGTGGAGATCTGATTTACAAGTCTTCAACTTCTTTGGTAGACAACAAACCTAATCTTTCTATCCCTTTGAAAGATCAACTCTAACCTAGATCAACTTTTCTTCACCTTGGACAAGTATTAATCTCCAAATAAGATTAATCAACTTCCTAAGTCCCTTTAAGGAAGTAGATCACTAAGCTAGCCTATGCTTCTACTAATTGAAGTTACAAGACTTATATACTTTGTAATGATGATCCTAAGACAATACTAGGACATACGTTACACTAAGTAAACTTACAAGATTAATGATTTTGATTAGTAAGTTTACAACAACCAAATTCTATGTCTATAAGATCATATAATCTTCTCTTGCTTGATCACATTTGAGTAGTAATTAGAGCCCTTGTGATCTCTAGAAATAAGCTTTTGAAATATGCAAGAGGGTCCACTTCAAATGCTCTTTAATGTTTGCCTTTTATAGTGGGATTCAAAAAGCAGCCGTTGACACACGGCTGCCATCACGGTCGACCGTGGTTTGACCGTGCGTGCTCCCGTCCAAATTTAGTATCTGTTGTATAGCCGTTTGACTCAAATTTAAACACCACATTTTGGCACCTTTACTCCTTCTAGCACCTGCAAAAGAAACCAAACATCCTATGCAAGTACTATATGCATTAAGTGTGTGAGATTTGGTCTTATTGTGTGAAAGTGACTTAACATTCCAAAAGTGGTAAACCCAACATTCTTGGAGGGGTGTCTTGATTGATATTTAGGAAAATCTCAGTTTGGTCAAGACTTAGTTAGTCACATTAATGCCTTTGGTTCAATTCTAAAGACTAGTCACTATGTCATTAACTTCCTAGTTTCAATTAATCACAAGTCATGTTCCTTAAGAGCTTTTTCTTTATATTAAGATTTAGACGCTTTAGAATTTTACAACGTCACTTATCGCTTTAGTTTTAAATAGATTTTAGTGCCTAATTAAGTTATTGACATTTTGGATATAGAATTCCTTTTAAGTTTTAATTCCTTTAGACGCAACTTTTAATATTTAGTTTTTAGGCTTTTAAGTTCCAACGCTCTACTTTCTTATTTTTATTTTTCGACATTTTTCGACGCACTCTTTTTCTTCCTCTTATTTCTCGACTCTCTAGTTTCTAGGACATAGATTTTATCTTCAAAAATTTCGACGAAAAATTATTTTAGCGGTTAAATTAATAGACATCTAAAATTTTCTGGTTCGTAGTAATAGTTGGATTTGTTAATGGCGAGTTGTGGGCTTCCGATTTAAAGGGTCCTGGCTACCTGCTGCATCTATTGACTATTCGAAACGTGGTCAAAATCAGAAAAGTCTATTAATTTGATAACTTTAATAATTTTTATCTTTATAACTAATAGGATATTCAGTGAATGCACCGAGCAAAACGTTCACCACCTTTCATACGTTCACCACCTGTAACTCGATCAAGACATCTAGCCAATATTGTCGCCATTGATTTTTTTTAGAATCATCATCAAGTCGAACAAGTACTCCAATTCAAATTTCCGATAATCCATTTTTTGAACCCGACTTCACAATTGAGAACCCGGAGGATATTCAAGGACAATTCAGAGATCCTGAACCACTAATTATTCCTCCTGAACCACAAATCATACAACCGGAGATTGTTGAGGAAGAAACCATTAAATCAGAATCCCCTAGTGATTCAGATTCAACAAACTCAATCATGGAAAATCAGGAACCTCTAAGTATGGAAGACCGAATGAGAGCTACACGCACTGGCCAAGGTCACGCAATTACTCAACCAGACATTAATGCGCCAGATTATGAAATCAAAGGACAAATCCAACACATGGTAACTAATCAATGCCAATTTAGTGGTACACTAAAAGAAGATCCAAACGAACATCTTCGAACCTTTAATAGGATCTGTACTCTATTCAAAATCAGAGAAGTTGAGGATGAACAGATCTATCTCATTTTATTTCTCTGGACTTTAAAGGGAGAAGCCAAAGATTGGTTAGAATCGTTACCTGAAGGGGCGATTGACACATGGGATGTTTTAGTTGAGAAATTTCTTAAAAGATTCTTTCTGACATCTAAAGCCGTGAAACTTTAAGGAGAAATTGTTACATTCACACAAAAGCCAAATGAAACTCTATATGAGGCGTGGACAAGATTTGAAAAGTTGTTGAGAGGATGTCCTCAACATGGTTTAGACACTTATCAAATAGTACAAATATTCTACCAAGGATGCGACATTACTACACGAAAAGACATCGATATAGCAGCTGGTGGTTCCATTATGAAGAAAACCACAACAGAAGCTTACAAAATTATTGATAACACAGCCTCCCACTCACATGAGTGGCATCAAGAAAAAGACATCGTTAGATCATCTAAAGTGGCTAGAGCCGATTCTAGCCATGACTTTGATTCCATTTCCGCAAAGTTAGATGCTTTCGAAAGACGAATGGAAAAGATGACTAAAGATATTCACGCAATACGAATTAGTTGTGAGCAGTGTGGAGGACCACATTTGACAAAAGATTGTCTCAGTATTGAACAAACAATGGAACAAAGAGAAAATGTTTCATACATGAACCAAAGGCCTGGAAATAATTATCAAAATAATTATCAACTGCCAAGACCAAACTACAATCAAAATAAGATTTATAACCAAAATGTTCCATACAACAACCAATAAGATCATAGCAATCAACAAGTATCTAACAATACTTACAACCAGCAAAGACCTATTATTCCAAATAAACAACCACAAACCGATGATAAAAAGCCAAATTTAGAAGATATGATGTCGAAGCTAGTTGAATATCAAACGCAGTTTTTTACATCTCAGAAACAAACCAATGAACAAAATGCTCAAGCATTTAGAAATCAACAAGCTTCTATTCAAAATCTGGAACAAGAAATGAGCAACCTAGCAAGGTTGATAGGTGAAAGAAAACTGGGGAGTCTACCTAGTGATACAAATGCTAACCCCCGAAATGAAACAGCTAAAGCCATTACCACGAGAAGTGGTATTACACTTAAACCACCTGAAATACCTGTAATTTCTAATGACTCTATTCCTACTCCACAAACACCACAGCCTGAGCAAGATAAGGAAACAGAACCGGTAGTTGAAAAGGTTAATGAAGATAATACAGTTAAGGCAAAGCCTTATATTAAACCATACCAACCACCACTTCCTTACCCAAGTAAAATGAGAAAAGAAAGACTTGAAGCCGAGCAATCCAAATTCTTGGATATGTTTAAACAAATAAATGTAAATCTTTCTTTCATTGATGTGATTTCAGGAATGCCAAGATATGCTAAATTCCTGAAAGATCTAATCACAAATAGAAAGAAAACGGAAGAACTCTCGGCTCTTACAATGAATGCTAATTGTTCTGCAGTGCTGTTGAATAAGCTACCAGAAAAACTCTCAGATCCAGGAAGTTTCACAATTTCATGTTTTCTGGGTAGTCTTAGTTCAATAGAAGCATTGGTGGACTTAGGTGCTAGCATAAATTTAATGCCGTATTCACTATACGCTATACTTGACCTTGTAGAATTGAAACCAACAAGAATAAGCATATAACTAGCCGATCGATCAGTAAAATATCCTAGAGGGATAATGGAAAACATGATAGTTAAAGTTGGTACTTTAGTATTTTCAGTAGATTTTGTTATTTTGGACATGGAAGAAGATTCTCGAGTTCCTCTCATATTAGGAAGACCATTCTTAAACACGGCTAAAGCAATAATAGACGTGTTTGGTAAGAAACTGACCCTAAGTATAGAGGATGAGAGTGTTACCTTTTCTATTGATAGAGCCATGCAACAACCGCAATCTGCAGATGATACATGTTATTATATTCTGTAACAACCCTGATTTTTCCGTTACTTTCGTTAACCTTCCGTTAGTTTATTTAACGGCGATTATTTAACTTTTATGTGTTTACGTGTATTAAATGCGTACTTGACCTTTGGAGGGTTTCAATAATTAATATGGGTTGATATTGATTCAAATAAATATTTCGGATAATGAAATACGATAAAAACGATACGATTTTGACAATAGATTTTTGAGCAACGAAACGCTCGGGTTTATTTTAATAATTAATTTTATTAATTATTAACTTTTTAAAATATTTAATTTATTGGGTTTTTAATAAATTAAGCGATTGGTTGCGTTTAACGATCGGATTAGCGTTCCGGACCTTCGGTACGACTAAACGGCACTTAAAACGGACCACGAATACACGGGATTACAAAACGAGAGCCCGGGAACCCCCTGAGGGCCCCATTTGGCCGACCCCTCCCCATATCCCCTTATATTTTAATTTTTGATAAGTTTAGGGGCTTATGTGCTAATTTGTGAAACTAGGGTTTAATATAAATTAATTTGTAAGGATTAAACACTGCCATAATCCCAACCCTATTATTCCAGTCGAGTTTTTTTGGCTCCTCCCTCCCCTTTGGCCGTCGACATCATCACCACCACCATACCATCAATTTTTGATTTTTAGATTAAACGTTGAACACGAAAGTTGTAATTCCCGATCTCCTCTACGCGTTGGTGTATTTAATTTAGCGATCAAAGGTATAATTGCATAAACCCTAAATCTTAAAAATCTGATTTTTATGTGAGTTTCATAGTTATGTTGTCAATTGCTCAAGTCTATACGCGTACGTGTTAATTGTAATCGTTATGTTGATTGTTTGATGCGCTAGGGTTTAAAAACGAATTTGTATTTGTTTGATCAGAAAAATTAAGTTTTTCAAATGTTAATTATTATGTTATAATCAGATTCCTTGCGAAAAACTATTGAGTTTAGGCTTTGGATTCGCTTGATTTCGTTTCCGTATGATTAAGTTATGTCGATTTGAATTATCGTTGTGTTTTTGTTGCTTGATCAGAAATCTGGTATTGATAGACAACGAATTGGCATGTGAGACTTATACCACTGGAAATATAATTTAAAAACACTCAAGTTAGACTAGGATATCATGTCGTTTGCTTATGTATAGCCCGAGATATGCTAGAATTAGTGTAAATGTAGTTTTATACAACACTTGCATGAAAATAACCTTGTATGATAAAATGTGTTAATCTCTGTGATTAAAGCTTTGCATATTTGAAAATTATACAAAAATTACTTCATATTTCATGTAGATATCTGATAATGCTAAAAACGAACATATATTTCATAGCATTATTCCTCAAGAAAGACAAGCTTTTAGTTGCAATTGTTCTATTTACAAGAGATATTCGTTTAAATAATAAAAGGTGAAGACAAAAGACAGATTCGACGAATTGAAGACGCAAACGACCAAAAAGCTCAAAAGTACAAAAGACAATAAAAAAGGTTCCAATTATTGATAAGAAACGTCTCGAAATCACAAGAGTACAAGATTCAAAACGCAAAGTACAAGATATTAAATTGTACGCGAGGACGTTCGAAAATCCGGAACGGGGACTAGAGTCAACTCTTAACGCTCGACGCAACGGACTAAAAATTACAAGTTAACTATGTATATAAATATAATATAATATATAATTAATTATATTAATTATATATATATTATATATATATATTAAAAACCGTCGGCAGCAAGAAACTCCAAGGGTGTGAGCTGTAAATACCTCTCCGCGACTCGCGGAGTTTTAAGGCCATTTTGCCGCGAGTCGCGGAGCCCCAATTTTCAAGTCTGGCTATAAAGCCAACCGAATTCTGATCAAATTAACACATCCTTTTTCTCTTCCTCTTCATACGTAAATATATTTATATTTATAATTTATATTTTAATTTTAATTATAATTCTAATAATAAGGGTATGTTAGCGAATGTTGTAAGGGTGTAAGTCGAAATTCTGTCCGTGTAACGCTACGCTATTTTTAATCATTGTAAGTTATGTTCAACCTTTTTACATTAATGTCTCGTAGCTAAGTTATTATTATGCTTATTTAAAACGAAGTAATCATGATGTTGGGCTAATTACTAAAATTGGGTAATTGGGCTTTGTACCATAATTGGGGTTTGGACAAAAGAACGACACTTGTGGAAACTAGACTATGGGCTATTAATGGGCCTTATATTTGTTTAACTAAATGAAAGTTTGTTAATGTTAATATAAAGATTTACAATTGGGCGTCCCTATAAATTACCATATACAGTCGATCGGACACGATGGGCGGGGTATTTATATGTACGAATAATCGTTCATTTAACCGGACACGGGAATGGATTAATAGCCACTAGAATAATTAAAACAGGGGTGAAATTACATTCAAGGGTAATTGGTGTAATTGTTAACAAAGTGGTAAAACCTTGGTTTACACGCAGTCGATAACCTGGTGTATTCATTAAACAAAGTATTAAAACCTTGTTACAATTCGAATCCCCAATTAGTTGGAATATTTAACTTCGGGTATAATAATAATTTGACAAGGACACTTGCAATTTATATTTATGACTGATGGACTGTTATGGACAAAAACCAGACGGACATATTAAATAATCCAGGACAAAGGACAATTAACCCATGGGCATAAAACTAAAATCAACACGTCAAACATCATGATTACGGAAGTTTAAATAAGCATAATTCTTTTATTTCATATTTTATTTCCTTTATTTTATATTTAATTGCACTTCTAATTATCGCACTTTTATTGTTATTTAATCGCACTTTTAATTATCGTACTTTTAATTATCGCAATTTAATTTTATCGCATTTTTATTATTCGCAATTTCATTATCGTTATTTACTTTACGCTTTAATTTAAAGTCTTGTATTTATTTTATATTTTACATTAGGTTTTAACTGCGACTAAAGTTTTAAAATCGACAAACCGGTCATTAAACGGTAAAAACCCCCCTTTATAATAATAATATTACCTATATATATATTTGTATTTTTATAAAAATAAACTAATATAGCGTTGAGCTTTGTTTAAAGATTTCCCTGTGGAACGAATCGGACTTACTAAAAACTACACTACTGTACGATTAGGTACACTGCCTATAAGTGTTGTAGCAAGGTTTAAGTATATCCATTCTATAAATAAATAAATATCTTGTGTAAAATTGTATCGTATTTAATAGTTTTTCCTAGTAAAATATAAGCTATTTTATATACTACCCCGCTGCACATCAAGTATTTTTGGCGCCGCTGCCGGGGAACTATCTTAAAAGCCGGAAGCGCAACTCTAATATAAAAAAAAAAAGATTTTTAGTTACTTTTATTAAAAGTCGTTTTTGTAAAAATACGTTTTAAATATTCAAAAATATAAAAAGAAAAACAAAAATATATGTATTTTTAAGATTTTGTAAATATTTAAGTTTTATAAGTTTCTTTATTTCTATTTTAGTTTATAAAAATATAAGTTTTATTTTAAAATCGTTTATTTAAATTAAAAACAGAAAACAAAAAAAAAACAAAAAAAAAAATAAAGAAAACGCGTAAAAAAATTACTACCTGTCAACTGAATTACAGAACCCCGCGACTCGCGGGGTTTTCCTCATTAATCACCGCAACTCGCGGAGACCTTCTGACACACGGACAAAACCCTAATCAAGCATTGATTACGGGTTATTTTAAATTATTATTAATTATTTAACCTAATTATAATTATAATTATTATTATTTTTAGTTTTAGTTTTATTTTTACTTTTTATTTATTTATGTATTTAGTATTAATTAAGTTTTTATAAAATTGTAAAATTAATAGTTTTATAAAATAAATAATATAAAAATAATATTTTTATAAAAATTGTACTTTTTACAACTTTTTGTATATTTTTATATTTTGTACCTTTTTAATCGTTGTAGCATAATATTTATTTTTTTTAGCTCATAATTAATTTTAAAATTAGTTTTTGCTATAGTTATTTTTACTCCTAGATTTTTAGGCTTTGCCGTAGAATTCCTTAAGTGCTTTTTCTTTAGACTAAGATTTAGGTGCTTTAGAATTTTGCGACGCCTTTTTAAGTTTTAGTTTCTTTTTAAGTTATTTCCATTTGGGATTTAGTTTTTCCTTGTAAGCTTTAATATTTTTAGACCTTTTACTATGTATCAATTATCATTCCAATTAGTAATTTCAATTTGCGATTATAATTTTAAGTTAGTTGTAGTAATAAGGTTAGGTTAGTTAAGTATTTTTAAGTTTTTATAAGTTTCTTTTATTTTTCCGTCACCTTTTATTTTTCAACCATTTTTTCTTTTTCGACCTTTTTCGACGAACTCTTTTTCTCTCTTATTTCTCGCTATTCTAGTTTTAGGACTTAGAATTTTATTCTACTTCTTATCTAAATTTCTTAAAATTACGAAAATTTATTTTAAGTGGTTAAATTGATAGACATCAAAATTTTCTGGTTCGTAGTAATAGTTGGATTTGTACGTGGACCGGGTTATTGGAGCCAAACAGTCCTCAATTATATTGAGACCAAACGAATCCTGCCCCTCTGCTGCATCTTTTGGCTATTCGAAACGTGGGCAAAATCAGAAAAGTCTATTGATTGGATAACTTATTATAATTTTTCTTTCCTTTTAAAAACTAATAGGATATTCAGTGAATGCACCGAGCAAGACGTTCATCACCTTTTGTACGTTCACCACCTGTAACTCGATCAAGACATCGTTTAACAAATATAACCGCCGTTGATTTTTCTTTAGAATCGTCATCCAGTCGACCAAGTACTTCAGTTCAAATTTCCGATAATCCAGTGTTTGAAACAAACCTCACAATTGAGAATCCAGAAAATATTCAGGAACGGTTCGTAGATCCTGAACCACTAAACTTTCCTCCGGAACCACCAATCATTCAAACAGAGATTGTTGAGGAACGAACTATTAAATCAGAACCATCTAGTGATACCGATTCAACAAATTCAATTATGGAGAATCTGGAACCTTTAAGTATGGAAGACCGAATGAGAGCTAAACGCACTGGCCAAGGTCACGCAATTACTCATCCAGACATTAATGCGCCAGATTATGAAATCAAAGGACAAATTCTACACATGGTGACTAATCAATGCCAATTTAGTGGTGCGCCGAAGGAAGATCCAAATGAACATCTACGTACCTTTAATAGGATCTGCACACTATTTAAAATCCGAGAAGTGGAGGATGAACAGATATATCTCATGTTATTTCCCTGGACTTTAAAGGGAGAAGCCAAAGATTGGTTGGAATCGTTACCTGAAGGGGCGATTGATACATGGGACGTTTTAATTGATAAATTTCTTAAACAATTCTTTCCTGCATCTAAAGCCGTAAGACTTCAAGCAGAAATTGTTACGTTCACACAGAAGCCAAATGAAACTCTATATGAGGCGTGGACAAGATATGGAAAGTTGTTAAGAGGATGTCCGCAACATGGTTTAGACACCTGTCAAATAGTACAAATATTCTACCAAGGATGCGACATCACTACAAGGAAAGATATAGATATAGCAGCTGGTGGTTCTATTATGAAGAAAACCGAAACTGATGCTTACAAAATTATTGATAACACTGCTTCCCACTCACATGAGTGGCACCAAGAAAAAGACATCATTAGATCATCTAAAGCAGCTAGAGCCGATTCTAGCCATGACTTAGATTCCATTTCCGCAAAGATAGATGCTTTCGAGAGACGAATGGAAAAGATGACTAAGGATATTCACTCAATACGAATTAGTTGTGAGCAGTGTGGAGGACCACATTTGACAAAAGATTGTCTCAGTATTGAATTAACAATGGAACAAAGAGAGAATATTTCATACATAAACCAAAGGCCTGGAATTAATTATCAGAATAATTATCAACCGCCAAGACCGATTTACAATCAAAACCAGAATTATAACCGAAATATTCCATACAACAACCAACAAGGTCCTAGCAATCAACAAGTATCCAATAATACTTATAATCAGCAAAGACCGAATTTTCAAAACAAACCACCACAACAAACCGATGATAAAAAGCCAAATTTAGAAGATATGATGACGAAGCTAGTTGAAACTCAAACGCAGTTTTTCACATCTCAAAAACAAACCAATGAACAAAATGCTCAAGCATTTAGAAATCAACAAGCTTCTATTCAAAATCTGGAACAAGAAGTAAGTAACCTAGCAAGGTTAATAGGTGAAAGAAAACCGGGAAGTCTACCTAGCGATACAAATGCTAACCCCCGGAATGAAACAGCTAAAGCTATTACCACAAGAAGTGGTACAACACTTAAACCACCTGAAATACCTGTAACTTCTGATGAAACTATTCCTACTCCACAAGAACCACAACCTGATCAAGATAAGGAAAAAGAACCGGTAGTTGAAAAGGTTAATAAAGATAACACAGTTAAGGATAAACCTTATGTTAAACCATACCAACCACCACTTCCTTATCCGAGTAAAATGAAGAAAGAAAAACTTGAAGCCGAGCAATCCAAATTCTTGGATATGTTTAAACAGATAAATGTAAATCTTCCTTTCATTGATGTGATTTCAGGAATGCCAAGATATGCTAAATTCTTGAAAGATCTAATCACGAATAGAAAGAAAATGGAAGAACTCTCGGCTGTTACTATGAATGCCAATTGTTCAGCAGTGCTGTTGAATAAGATACCAGAAAAACTATCTGATCCAGGAAGTTTCACAATTCCATGTTTTCTGGGTAGTCTTAGTTCAATAGAAGCATTGGCAGACTTAGGTGCTAGTATAAATCTAATGCCGTATTCACTATACGCTAAACTAGACCTTGGAGAATTGAAACCAACCAGAATAAGCATACAACTAGCCGATAGATCAATAAAATATCCTAGAGGGATAATGGAGAACATGCTAGTTAAAGTTGGTACTTTAGTATTCCCAGTAGATTTTGTTGTTTTGGACATGGAAGAAGATTCTCAAGTTCCTCTCATATTAGGAAGACCATTCTTAAACACGGCTAAAGCAATGATAGACGTGTTCGGTAAGAAACTGACCCTAAGTATAGTGGATGAGAGTGTTACCTTTTCAGTTGATAGAGCAATGCAACAACCACAATCTGCAGATGATACATGTTATTATATTCAAACTATAGATGCACATGCAGAATTATTAGAAGAATTTCCAGAATTACAAGGAACAGGAGAATGTTCTTTAGGAGAAGGTAATGAACCAATTGATGAAGCTGAAATGTTAGCTACACTTATAGCTAATGGATATGAACCAACAACAGAAGAAATTCAAATGCTAAAAGAAGAAGACAGATATCGATATAAATCATCGATAGAAGAACCTCCGAAATTAGAGTTAAAGCCACTTCCAAATCATTTGGAATACGCTTATTTACATGGTGAATCTGAATTACCTGTAATAATATCGTCTTCTCTTACTGAAAATGAGAAATCACAACTCATTTTTGTGTTGAAAGCTCATAAACCAGCCATTGCATGGAAGATTCATGATATTAAAGGAATAAGTCCTTCGTATTGCACACATAAAATCCTTATGGAAGAAGGTCATAAAACGTATGTGCAACGCCAACGAAGACTAAATCCTAATATGCAAGATGTAGTTAAGAAAGAGATTATTAAACTGCTAGATGCAGGTTTGATATATCCAATTTCTGATAGTCCATGGGTAAGCCCAGTTCAATGCGTACCTAAGAAGGGTGGCATGACTGTTATCACAAATGAGAAAAATGAGCTTATTCCTACTAGGACTGTAACAGGATGGCGTGTATGTATTGATTATAGAAAATTAAATGACGCCACCAGAAAAGATCACTTTCCCTTACCTTTCATAGATCAAATGTTGGAAAGATTAGCCGGAAATAGTTACTATTGTTTTCTAGATGGATTTTCCGGATATTTTCAAATTCCAATAGCACCCGAAGATCAAGAGAAAACCACATTCACGTGCCCTTATGGTACTTTTGCTTACAAACGCATGCCATTTGGACTTTGTAACGCCCCTGCAACCTTTCAAAGGTGTATGATGGCGATTTTTCATGACATGATAGAAGAATGCATGGAAGTATTCATGGATGACTTTTCAGTCTTCGGTGATACATTTAAATCATGTCTAGTTAATCTGGAACGAATGCTAATTAGATGCGAAAAATCAAATCTAGTACTTAATTGGGAGAAATGCCATTTCATGGTTAAAGAAGGCATCGTTCTTGGACATAAAATTTCAAAAGAAGGAATTGAAGTGGATAGAGCTAAAGTAGATGTAATTGCTAAACTTCCACATCCCACCAATGTTAGAGGAGTTAGGAGTTTTCTAGGGCATGTCGGTTTTTACCGACGTTTCATAAAAGATTTTTCTAAAATTGCCACTCCTATGAATAAACTCCTAGAAAAGGATGCGCCATTCATCTTTTCAGATGAATGTATCAAATCTTTTAATATTCTTAAAGAAAAACTCACTAATGCACCGATCATGATAACACCAAATTGGAATCTACCATTTGAACTAATGTGCGATGCAAGTGATTTTGCAATGGGAGCCGTTTTAGGACAAAGGATTGAAAAACGATTTCAACCTATATATTATGCTAGTAAGACATTACAAGGAGCACAAACGAACTATACAACTACTGAAAAAGAACTCCTTGCTATTGTCTTTGCTTTTGACAAATTTCGATCATATCTAGTTCTAGCAAAAACGGTGGTCTATACCGACCATTCTGCTCTTAGATACCTATTTTCAAAACAAGATGCTAAACCAAGATTAATCCGTTGGATCTTACTCTTACAAGAGTTTGATATTGAAATCCGAGATAAAAAAGGAGCAGAAAATCTCGCCGCTGATCATCTTTCTCGTCTTGAAAATCCCGAATTAGAAGTTCTGAATGAATCGGCCATACAAGACAACTTTCCTGATGAATATCTATTGAAGATAGATTATAAAGAAATCCCATGGTTTGCAGATTATGCAAACTACTTAGTTTGTGGATTCCTTGAAAAAGGATTATCGTACCAAAGACGAAAGAAATTCTTCAGTGATATAAAACACTATTTCTGGGAAGATCCACATCTGTTTAAAAGTTGTCCCGATGGAATAATACGCCGATGTGTATTTGGAGATGAAGCTAGTAAAATTTTAAACCATTGTCACACAGGACCAACAGGAGGGCATTATGGGCCTCAACTAACAGCAAGAAAAGTTTATGAAGCTGGATTCTATTGGCCTACAATTTACAAAGACGCACACCTTCTTTGCAAATCCTGTGATGCATGTCAAAGGGCCGGAAAAATAAGTCAACATGATGAAATGCCACAAAATGTCATCCAAGTATGTGAAGTATTTGACATTTGGGGTATTGACTTTATGGGTCCATTTCCAAAATCTCATAATAATCTATATATACTCGTAGCCATTGATTATGTATCTAAATGGGCGGAAGCACAAGCTCTCCCAACTAACGATGCACGAGTTGTAGTCAACTTTTTGAAACGTCTTTTTGCAAGGTTTGGAACACCGAAAGCTTTAATAAGTGATCGGGGTACTCATTTCTGTAATAATCAACTTGAGAAAGTTCTTAAAAGATATGGAGTAACTCATAAAATCTCCACCGCATATCATCCACAAACAAGTGGACAAGTTGAAAATACAAACCGAGCTTTAAAACGTATTCTAGAGAAAACCGTAGGATCAAATCCGAAGGAATGGTCCATTAAATTGGAGGATGCACTCTGGGCTTTTAGAACAGCCTACAAAACTCCAATTGGAACCACACCTTTTAGACTTGTTTATGGAAAAGCATGTCATCTTCCAGTAGAAATTGAACACAAAGCATTTTGGGCTTTGAAGACATGTAATCTTGATTTACATGAAGCCGGACGTCTACGATTAAGTCAACTAAACGAATTAGAAGAATTAAGACATGAAGCATACGAAAATTCGTTAATCTATAAAGAAAGAACGAAGAAATGGCATGATAAAAGAATCAGAAGTTCAAAAGAATTTAAAGAAGGAGACAGAGTTCTTCTTTTCAATTCACGATTCAAGCTATTTCCTGGAAAATTGAAATCAAGATGGTCTGGACCATTCATAGTCAAAAGAGTTTTCCCATACGGAACGATAGAATTAATAAATTCAAATGGGATTGAATTTAAAGTTAATGGTCACAGAGTTAAACATTACATACATGGTCCGGTGGAAGTCGACAACGAAGTTAATCACAATTTCGACACCACAGCTAACTAAGTGTGGGGAGAATCAAGTCTTTAAAGGATAATATGTATTTCTGTTAGAGTTAGATTGTCTGTTTTCGTGTAGTTCTCGAAAATGGAACACGTATGGTCTTTCCCTAGCAGACCCTAAAGAACTAGTCTTCTCCCCCCATTCTGAATTTTTATTTTTTTAGGTTTTTACAAAATGAAGACTGCCTGTGAACTAAACCATGGTCTAATGCTACACGCTTTGATCACTAAACGTAATAATGACATACTACCGAGTGAAATAGTATCAGTAATCAGAGAAAGAATGGACGGAGTTAGAAAAGGATCCAGATGCGAAGATAATAAGTTACAATTTGGTAAAGGAAAATCAAAATCCGCAGCAAAAAGAAGAGCACGACACCTAGAACGATGTCACAAATGCGGAAAATGGTCACATGGAGGTAAATGTTCAAATAATCAAACCTATTCAAATACCGAATTTGTTACTTTATGCAGAGACGGACCGTTCATATGTTTAGAAGAAAAGACAATGAATGCTCGAGGTTACGCCTATGCAGCCATGGAAAACCAATTAAACCGACTATCTTATGAATATAATAGATCATATAACTAAGAAATCTATTTCACAGGTATGTCTGTACAGTTTTTATTTTTATTTTTATTTTTAACCTTTTGATAATAAACGCTAATTTGTTCGCTAAAAAGTATTAAATTGGTATTAAATAAAATTAGGTTTGGCGACCGAAATTATTGATATCATTCAAAAATTTATTACATCACTGCGAAATTTAACGTTTATTCTTAAGGTATAAATATCTTTAAACAATCAAACCAAAATATTTCAAAAATTCGTCATGAGTTAAATTAGGTCTTGGAACCGAAATTACTTTACCGAAAAGAGGGGCGCATATTTTTGATAATATTTGATTGATTAAAGTGGGATAAAAAGACAAAAAGATTTTTAATTTTATTTTTACCATGTTTTTAAAATTAATATTTAAATCTTAAATTAATATTGTAAACTTTGTAAAAACAATATATTTAAAATTATAAATATTTGAAAAATTAAAATAAGTCTGGTATGAATTTATAAATTTTTAAATTAAGTTTGGTGTGAATCTTTAAAATATTAATTTTTAATTTTATGCATTTTAAATTTTGAGTTTGGTGTGAATTTTTAATATTAATTTTGAATTTTATATTTATGTTGTGTGAATTTAAAAACAAAAATTTACTTTATCTCATTAAGTTGAGAATATGATTTTTAAAATTCGTCGTAAGTTGAAGACTAGGTCTTTGAACCGAAATTGCTTTACCCAAGGGAGGGACGAGAACTTTTATTATCATTATTTTTAATCTTATTGATTTAAAGTATGCCAAAAACATTAAAAAACCCAAAAATCTTAGCTTTTAAAACAATCGCTACAAAAAGACAAATTTTAAAATTTTGTCGAGGGACGGACTAGGACATCGATCCGAAACGACCTCGTCCTAAATAACAAGGGAAACAAAATTTTAAAATTAATTTCTTAATTGTTAAAAATTAAGTTAAAAATTTAGGATCCGAGAACTTTTTTATAAGTTAAAAATTATATAAAAAAAAAAAAAAAAAAAAAAAAAGAAAAGGGTAACTCCGCGACTCGCGGAGTTTTCAGGGCAAAACCTCCGCGACTCGCGGAGGGTCCAAAACCCAGAAAAAAAAATAAAAGAGCTGCTCGATCAGTCACTCTCCCACACACAAACACACTGCATAAACACCCGAAAAAGAACCCGAAAAAACCCGAAAATCACCCCCAAAAATCTCAATTTTTAACCGTTAATCACCAAATTTTTTGCTAAAATCATGTTGAGAAGGATGATATCTAAGAACTACTCAAGAAAAACGGTAAATTTCTACACCTAAACACCATTTAATTCGAATTTTAGTGTTCTTGAGCTAATTTTTACCCAATTTGATTTTGATGCTTTTTAGTGTAATTAGACTTAAATTGTTTATGTATTATGCTTGTATAACCTAGATTGATGCTGTTTAACATGATTAGAAGCCTTAAACTTCAAATTTTGAATAATCTAGGGTTTGTGTTCTTGAGCAATTTGGGGCTTTTTGATATAAACAGGTTATGGCCGATTTTTGTCATGAATTGTTGCTAAATTGAGTAGTGTAACATGTCTAGGTAGTTAAATGATCCAAACTTTGAGCCTAAACATGATTTTGAGAATTAAAGTGGACTTTTTCAAGTCCAAAATTCATGAACTTGATTTTTGAAAGATAATGCCATTTGAGACTTGTTTATTTGCTAGTAATGATTATTTTGACATGTTATTTGAGTTGAATGCTTATGAACTTGGCGAAAATTTTCGTATATGCTTATTTGAAAAAGTGTAGATTTGATAAAAATGTGAAAATAAGCTTAAGTTTGATATAAATTGATAATGTCATTGTAATTATTTTGATTGATGATTTTGCTGACACTAATGCATATTTGGATGCACAAAATTTGTGTTTGATGTGTTTTGCAGAATGAAAGGGGTGAATCTTCATCCCAAGCCCGCCATGCTCCTGCTGAGAACTTGGAACAACAGGAGGTAGATAACTACTACAAGCAGGATGTACCTCATCCAGTCATGACCTTTTCAGATATGCACTTGGAACAGTTGCACCCGAACCTGAGATTTGACAGACTTTGGATAGATTATCCAAAATATCAACGGGGTTTGCATACTCTTCATTCCAAGGTTGTTGAGGTACCAAGGGTCATAGAATGGGGACCCTTGGAAGCTGTAGAATTGGCCGGGCCAATTAGGGAATTACTGGTTCAGAGGTATGGTAATTCTTCTTTTAATGACTGGATATGTTTATTCACCATACGCAGACCTGTATATAAAGTATGGTGTGAAGAGTTGTTATGTAGTATAGAGTTGAATGATCGGGTAGCTAGTTTAACCGATCGTTCTTTTATTAGATTTTTGTTAGGCGGTTCGATGCGCCACATGTCTTTACTGGACATGGCTCAGGCTTTACGTATATATACGCCTGAGGAATTAGCGTCTGCCGATTGTAGAGGATTGATACTAAACGGTAGGAAAATAGATGAAAATTTTGATACACACGGTGTGTGGAGTCAAATGACAAGCCATCACCGTTTCAAAGGGGGAAACTACTCTTATTTGGATATAGATAGAGCCGAATTAAGAGTAATACATAGGTTTTTAGCTAATTCGATTACACAAAGGGGTAAAAACAAAGAAAAGGTAAATGAACAAGATTTGTTTTACCATATGTGTATTCGAGACCCACACAGCGCTGTAAGTATACCATATTGTGTGGGTTATTATTTATCAGCTATGGTTCGAGGGATGCGTCCACATAGCATAATAGGAGGTGGTATTTTTATTACTTTGATTGGTGAATATCTCGGTGTGGATATAAGTCGGGGGGGATTATTAGTAGAAGAGCCGGAACCCCGCGACACTATAGGTTTAAATGTATACCATGGTGCGAAAGTTTTGAAGCGGCGAAATAACGCCGCAGTACGATACAATGGTAGACATCCACAGGTAGAGAGAAACCAGGAACAAGGTAATGTAGGAGGGGGGAATGAGATGCAAGAAATGCATAGGTTTATAGCTTCTCAGGAATACGAAAATGCTAGACAGAGAGCATTTGAAGATTGGCAAGTTCATCAGAACCAGATCATAGCGCATTGCCAACATATAGGTAGAAACTATATTCCTACACCGAAACCCGTCTTCCCTCCTTGGTCGATAGAGATGCAGCCACCATATCCTACGTATGACCCTGCCGAAGCATTCTATAGCACTTATGGTTATGCGTGGAACCCCTATTGGTACCAATATCATCCTTAGTTTACTTATTATTTTTTATTATTTTGTAATTTGTAATTATTTATACATTTAATATTTTTGTTAATATTGTAATCATTTTTATAATTTCTAACTTTTATTCTTAGATTTTAATAATTTTTGAATGTGGGGTAATAAACCAAACTTCAAAAATATGTATATATGTTTGCAGTTTATCTTATGTACACAACAGGGTAAAACAACGCATTTTCAAAGACTGGCATTAAGTTCAGCAAAAGCAACTAATTTTGACGACAAGATGCAAAATACATGTGAAATAACAACAAGACGGAATGAACAAATGATGTGCACCATTTAGCATTCAGCAAACAAACGCCAATATATTTGGAAACTTTGGTAAAAATTTAATCATTTTCACACAAATCACCCTCAATAATATAAATTGTTACTGATTTCTTGCAAATGAGGGCATTGCAAGATCTTAAGTGTGGGAAGGGATTAAATTCTTTCGGATTTTAAAATTTTTATATTAAACACTTGGTTACCATTAAAAATACTAGTAAAGCAGTAGTTGTATTAGAATCTAGTGCTCTCTGATAAAAAAGAACAGCCCTAGTCTTATATACTGACTACCCAATTCTAGTAAAATTTTTCAAAATTTTCAATTAAATGAATTCAAAATCATGTTTATACATATTTATGAACGATAAAACTAGGTTTTAACACCGAAATTATTGTTACCTCGGAAAGGACATAAATTGAGAAACAAACTAAAATGTTAAAATTCATTTAAAATGAAATAGAGGACGATAAAAAGAAAAATAAAAAGCCAAGTGTGGGAAAATTTACCAAGTTATTTTAAACATATGTCACATATATTTGTAACAAATAACTGAAAATACTTTTGCTTTGAACTAAACTAAACTGTTTTACCCGATGAAAGAAAAGAAGAGATGGATCTACACGATGAATCAATTCCATCATTAAAAGGAAGTAAAGTCTTCCGAAAAAGAAACGCGCTTCTTGATTTAGGTCATGAAGTTGTCGTCCAGACCAGCTGTAGGTTGACGAAAAATCTAGAAAAGTCATCACTAAAATCAGCAGGAAATCCACGGACCTCAGCATTAAACAGGGTCGCCAAGTGGTCAGATTTATCCTAACCATGAGAAGGATTTATCTCGTACAATGGGGAGGCACCGTGCAAATTAGCTGGATAAGACTAATGAATCAGATCCCCAGAAAGGATAATCTCCTTAAAGATTAAAAATCAGCTTTTAAGACTGATATTACTCAATCCTAGAGATTGACCTTAAAGATTGAGAATTACAAACTCATGGAATTCAATGATATCTAAACTCGAGCTTAAACGAGAAAATATTTTGATCAAAATTATAAACCGATTTGTTTTCTGAAAACCCTAATTTCAATGCGTTCATTACCATTGAACGTAAAATCCTAGGAATTCACCTGGAATTCATTAGGTCACCTGAACTAAATCGGGTGTCAACCGTAAGAACGGTGGTTGCATAGCATGGTCAAAGACAGGACCTTGTGCCAGACCGAAAAAATTATAAGGGTGAGCTTTACTATTGCTCCTACCAAGGATAGTAATTGCGTCCGACACGTTATAGACCATAATCAAAAGCATGTCACGGGACATTGCCTTAACAAGTTGCTTGTTCAACGCTTTCCTTTACAACCGGACGGTAGTTTGCCGAAAGGTAATATACGGGACAAGTAAACTGGACGTGTTGCTTTTCAAATACAAGGTTAGCAAGTGGGTGACACAAAACCGCAAGTTTTGAGCTAAAATTTTTAAATCTGAAACCCACCAAACCCACAAAAATATTTTGCAAACACCGGTAAAGGGTTATTCCGGAAAACTTATCTAGGGTAAAAACTAGATTTAATTTTCAAAAGATCAAATGTTTTCATAAAGATCCAATTTCCTTAATGGATCTAAATTTTTATAGTCATGTGGGACTGTAAACCATATCGTTACTACCATTGTTTATACCGCCGTATAGAAATCACTGATGTACAAAGTGTGAAGAATAAAGAAGTGATTCTAGTATTTCAAGACGATATTGCTTGAGGACAAGCAACGCTCAAGTGTGGGAATATTTGATAATGCTAAAAACGAACATATATTTCATAGCATTATTCCTCAAGAAAGACAAGCTTTTAGTTGCAATTGTTCTATTTACAAGAGATATTCGTTTAAATAATAAAAGGTGAAGACAAAAGACAGATTCGACGAATTAAAGACGCAAACGACCAAAAAGCTCAAAAGTACAAAAGACAATCAAAAAGGTTCCAATTATTGATAAGAAACGTCTCGAAATCACAAGAGTACAAGATTCAAAACGCAAAGTACAAGATATTAAATTGTACGCGAGGACGTTCGAAAATCCGGAACCGGGACTAGAGTCAACTCTTAACGCTCGACGCAACGGACTAAAAATTACAAGTTAACTATGTATATAAATATAATATAATATATAATTAATTATATTAATTATATATATATTATATATATATATTAAAAACCGTCGGCAGCAAGAAACTCCAAGGGTGTGAGCTGTAAATACCTCTCCGCGACTCGCGGAGTTTTAAGGCCATTTTGCCGAGAGTCGCGGAGCCCCAATTTTCAAGTCTGGCTATAAAGCCAACCGAATTCTGATCAAATTAACACATCCTTTTTCTCTTCCTCTTCATACGTAAATATATTTATATTTATAATTTATATTTTAATTTTAATTATAATTCTAATAATAAGGGTATGTTAGCGAATGTTGTAAGGGTGTAAGTCGAAATTCTGTCCGTGTAACGCTACGCTATTTTTAATCATTGTAAGTTATGTTCAACCTTTTTACATTAATGTCTCGTAGCTAAGTTATTATTATGCTTATTTAAAACGAAGTAATCATGATGTTGGGCTAATTACTAAAATTGGGTAATTGGGCTTTGTACCATAATTGGGGTTTGGACAAAAGAACGACACTTGTGGAAACTAGACTATGGGCTATTAATGGGCTTTATATTTGTTTAACTAAATGAAAGTTTGTTAATGTTAATATAAAGATTTACAATTGGGCGTCCCTATAAATTACCATATACAGTCGATCGGACACGATGGGCGGGGTATTTATATGTACGAATAATCGTTCATTTAACCGGACACGGGAATGGATTAATAGCCACTAGAATAATTAAAACAGGGGTGAAATTACATTCAAGGGTAATTGGTGTAATTGTTAACAAAGTGGTAAAACCTTGGTTTACACGCAGTCGATAACCTGGTGTATTCATTAAACAAAGTATTAAAACCTTGTTACAATTCGAATCCCCAATTAGTTGGAATATTTAACTTCGGGTATAATAATAATTTGACAAGGACACTTGCAATTTATATTTATGACTGATGGACTGTTATGGACAAAAACCAGACGGACATATTAAATAATCCAGGACAAAGGACAATTAACCCATGGGCATAAAACTAAAATCAACACGTCAAACATCATGATTACGGAAGTTTAAATAAGCATAATTCTTTTATTTCATATTTTATTTCCTTTATTTTATATTTAATTGCACTTCTAATTATCGCACTTTTATTGTTATTTAATCGCACTTTTAATTATCGTACTTTTAATTATCGCAATTTAATTTTATCGCATTTTTATTATTCGCAATTTCATTATCGTTATTTACTTTACGCTTTAATTTAAAGTCTTGTATTTATTTTATATTTTACATTAGGTTTTAACTGCGACTAAAGTTTTAAAATCGACAAACCGGTCATTAAACGGTAAAAACCCCCCTTTATAATAATAATATTACCTATATATATATTTGTATTTTTATAAAAATAAACTAATATAGCGTTGAGCTTTGTTTAAAGATTTCCCTGTGGAACGAACCGGACTTACTAAAAACTACACTACTGTACGATTAGGTACACTGCCTATAAGTGTTGTAGCAAGGTTTAAGTATATCCATTCTATAAATAAATAAATATCTTGTGTAAAATTGTATCGTATTTAATAGTTTTTCCTAGTAAAATATAAGCTATTTTATATACTACCCCGCTGCACATCAATATCATAGGTTAATTGTATCTAGATCTTCGGATAATCGTATGCGAATGTGACTAACGAAATGGGAATCGAATCTGTAAATTGAACACGGTTTTGAACTTTGTGAATTTTTTATATTGATTGAACATGTATGCTTCTGGAAAATGAAACTTAATATGATATGTGACTTATTGTTAGTTTATGTCAATATCTGAAACCTTATGCATTGGGCACAATAGAGCTATACTTTATGTGAATTCTGACTTGAACTGAAAACTGAATGATCAACTTGCACGAATAAACTGTACAAATTGGATAAACAAAATGTGACGATCGCTCCAAATCCATATGGACGAACACGTCATTCATTGATTTCATTGCGAGGTATTTGACCTCTATGTGATACGTTTTGTAACATTGCATTCGTTTGAAAAGGTATTTCATAAATGAATATATAAATTCCAGGTTTTTTTACATCTGATGATTCCTACGTATAGACAATCACCATTTAAATGGTTTACAATAATACATCTGTTGACAATACAGTCAAAATAAGATACATGGTAATGGTTTGATGAATGCAAGTTTCTTGTATATAGCATGTATGACTCCAAGCACATAACTTGTATCACGTATGAGCAAACAGCGGAAGACTTCTAGAAACCTGAGAATAAACATGCTTCAAGTGTCAACACAAAGGTTGGTGAGTTCATAGTTTTAATATTACACATAATCCGTATATCAATGTGGATTACAAAAGTTCAGTTGTTTTATTCAAAACGTTTATCATTATGTTTTAAATAAAAGGTGGATCACAAGATTTCTGTTGTTTCATCCGAAACGTTTATCAATCTGAGAATAAACATGCTAATAAGTGTCAACACAAAGGTTGGTGAGTTCATAGTTTTAATATTACACATAATCCGTATATCAATGTGGATTACAAAAGTTCAGTTGTTTTATTCAAAACGTTTATCATTATGTTTTAAATAAAAGGTGGATCACAAGATTTCAGTTGTTTCATCCGAAACGTTTATCAATCGGTTCTACAAAGTTGAGAACCCTGGTAACTAAACTTTAACGTTTATAATAAGTACCCCTCGTTTAACATGCAACCAACATGTACAATACACGCAATCCAACGTGTACTAATTTCAAATAGCATACGTCTGTTTTATAGTTCAGGCTAGAGTTTCTTTCTATACCTGGAACAGACGGGGATGTCAAGCCCTATGGATCCATATACTACTACTCGCGCCCACCAGTTCTTATAACTGGCAGTTACTAGTTACCAAAGCTAAGGGATTTTCGGTTCAAACTCGGTGTAGAATTTAGTATGTACTTGTATCCATTGCGTTTAAAATAAAGTGCATGTATTCTCAGCCCAAAAATATAGATTGCAAAAGCAATTAAAAAGGGATCAATGAAACTCACGCATATAAATATTGTATATCGGTTAATAAAGCATTTGCATGTATTCTCAGCCCAAAAATGTAAAGGGTAAAAGGGATCATATGAAACTCACGCATATAAATCTAGTATTTTCGGTATTTATAAACAGTCGCATGTATTCTCAGCCCAAAAATATATTGAGTAAAAGGGATCATATGAAACTCACTGTTTAATATTGATATACAATATTGCAGGAAAGCACGTAGACGCATCGGAGATGATAAACACGAGGTTTGATTCACAAAAAATACCCCCGAACATTACCCATAACCTCCTTGGCAATAACCCATAATTTCCTTAGCTCTAGCTTGCTCGAAAACTCATTTTGAAAATTACTTGGACAGCACTCCGTCGTAATATTTGATGTACATTATTATTTTTGTATCGCAAAAATAATAACACTAATAATAAAAAAAATAATAAGATTAATAATAATCTTATTAATAATAATAATAATAATAATAATAATAATAATAATAATATAAATAATAAATAAAATAAATACGGAGTAATATGTATGTGTGTGTTTTTTTTTTCTTTCTTTACTCGGCAGAAAATGTTGCAATTTATAGAACCTGGCCTGAAATCTGGAGTCATGCGACTCGCATGGAAATGGCCTTCTGGCCATGCGACTCGCATGAGGACCAGGGACAGCTCACATTGTTTTGGCTCCTAGCTTGTCGACATAATATAAAATAAATATAAATATATAAATAATTAATATAATTATTTATATATTATATTTTATTCTTGTGCATAGTAGACTAGATATTTTTGGTCCGTTGCGTCGGGCGTTTCTTCTTGACTCGGGTCCCGGTTCCGGATTTTCAGACGTCCTTGCGTACTATTTTATATCGTTTACTTTGCGTTCCGCAACTTGTACTCTTGTCATTTTTAGACGTTCTTCATCAATAATTTGAACCTTTTTAATTGTATCTTGTACATTTGAGCATTTTGGACCTTTCCGTCTTCAATTCTTCGTTTTCGCCTTTTGTCTTCGCACTTATTAAATATAAACGAATATTACTTGAATATGGAACAATTACAACTAAAATCCTGTCTTTCTTGGGGGATAATGCTATGAAATATATGTTCCTTTTTAGCCTTATCAATAGCCTTAAATTATCCCTTAATTATATCACTCAAAGTGTATCTTAAACTTTTGAGTGTTTTGGTCATTTACTTCTATAAATCATCGTCTCGCTATTTGATAAAATACATTTTTATAATAGCGTTTTACTGTAGCAATTCACTGTAGCAAAGTCAATTTCACTGTAGCAAATAGTGATTTTCGAAAACACTGTAGCATTTTGAGTAATGTGGCAATTTGAAAACACTGTAACAAATTAGTGTTTAACTGGTTCATCTTAAACGCTTTAGTTAACTTATCTAAATATCAATTGAATCAATAAACGAATGTTACTATCATTTATTATATATATGTATATATCTTTTTAATATACATAAATCAGTTTTTAAATACACATTGGAAGTTATTTATAAATAAATTTTAATAATAAATATTTCAACTTATCATATACATTCAAATAGATATTTAAACCAATAAGTTTAATGTACGGTATCAAACAATTAATACATTGTTACCTTTTCATGTTATAGTATATATGTATCTATTTACATATAATTGTTCGCGAATCGTCGAAAACAACCGAAGGGTATTTAAATATATAAAAGTAATTCAAAAATTTTGAGATTCAGTTTTACAGACTTTGCTTATCGTGTCGGAAATGTTAATCATACAAAGATTAAGTTTAAATTTAGTCGAAATTTCTGGGTCATCACACAAAAAGTGGCTAGATTTTTGATATGTGTTACTTTTACTTGTCCTTGAACTATGGCAACTGGTCTTGTATCAATTTCATGTTCCTAACTCCGGATATAGCCAAAATGAAATCAGTGCGCGGTCAGAAACTGACATTGAAAACCCCAAATGTATTCCTTCTGATTCCTGACTTTTAATTGTTGTATGAGTCCCTGGCCGGACTTTTTGGAATCGATTTTAAGTGTAATTATGATCTGGAGTTTGTCATATTTACTTGAATTTTGTACTATGAGATAATGTGCTAAGTATGCTACGTGTTCATAAATTTTGTGCATGACGATAAACTGAAATTGTGAAAATGATTATTCATGACCTAAAACGTATTGTTTGACTTAGGGTTGACATGTTGACCAATATTTGATATGAACCTACTGATGTTGACTTTAGTTGACTACTTTGACCAAGTTTGACTTTCGGTTTGACTTCGGTTGACTTTGTTTGACTTGCATGATATAGTTGACTTTTATTTTGAAACGTGTCGAGTCGAGCAATAAGACAACGTACACTATGAAACCACACTTATTTAAGATACATATATTGACCAACCTAAATACGTATACTTAGGTTACATTACTCGGGTTTAAACCGTACAAGTCATTTATCTTTCATTCTGAGCTTATTCAAAGGTGAGTCTACAGTCCCGCTTTTTACATGTTTTCATGGATGAGAATACACGCTGTTATATTCACATTTTCAATTACTTTTATATTGACATGAGTACTACACATATGCATAATGAGTTTGTTCAAAAAGCCTCTAGCTTGAATACTTTTAATACCATCGGTGTAAGCACAATTTAGATGGACGGATCCGTTAGGTTGACAACCTCACCCACTATAAAAGCAATGGTGCATTTATTTTTAACATTAGATACATTTGAACAAGTGTATAACATTTTATGAGGTAAGGTTCGGTGTAGTGGTTTCTATACTCGGGTTAATGCTAGTATTCAGGTGCTCGGTTAATGCAAGCGATAGAATCTCGTGGTCAATGAAATTAAACTATTTTTCTGATAACTGTTTTTCAGATACTGTTACATTGCTTTAAACCTTTAGATTCACCAACATTATTTTTTGACCTGTTTTTACGTGTTGTTATTCTCAGGTCCTTGAGAGGTATGATTCCGCTGTGTTTGCTGCATGACTAGCCGTGGAGTCAGCATTTGATTTTAAAGAACATTATTTACTTTCGCATTTAAAACTTTTATACTGTTTAAATACTGTTGGCTTATGGTTACGATCACAACAGTGTTTCTATTTTGGGATTTTTGACTTTTGTTTTTGAAAGTTATTATTTTAAATAAAATTAAATGTGATTGCTTTAAACGTCTCATATAGAGGGCGTAACTGTTAACTGTGGGACCGGAAATTAACACGCCGTCAGATGGTATTTTGGCGGGGTGTTATAGTTGGTATCAGAGCTAACGGTTCGTAGGGAAACTAGGACTTGCATTAGTGTGTCTGATTTGGTCATTAGGACACCTTGATAAGTCTAGACTACGACCGGGACTTAGTCATTACATGAGTACTTTATGACTAACGTTATTTACTTGACTAATCTGTTTTGTTTGTGTTCTTGTACTATGAGTTAGATGTCACAGGATTTAGGAAGCAGTGACAGCGACTCCAGTGTGGCTGAGGTGAATGCTCCAGCCCCAGCACCAGCACCAGCACCTGCCCCGCGTCGGATACCTAACCATCCCGTGAACCTTTATGCATTGGATTTGGTTCATACTAATCGTAACAGGGATATTGTTGATCGTGTTAATGCCTTGAGCGATATTGCTAGGACATATGCGCACCCCGATGATCTAGAGAGGATGGAGGAAAGAGACACATGTATAAATACTTATACGTATGAGGCTGAAGTGAGGTTCGTTGAGATGGCAAGATTGATAGCAGCCTTAACTGCCAGGGTTGCTGCGTTAGAGGCGGAACGTAATAGGCCGAGGAATGATGGACCTGCCTTCCGTACCCGACAGAAGAGGAAGTAAAGGGTCGTTGACCATGAGCTTCTTTTCCTTTTCCATCCGCCATACTTTCTTTATATAAGACTTACCGGGTGTTATAAACCGGGCTATTAGCACATTATGTTTATTGTTTGGTTTACTACTTTGGAATTTGGTTTATCACTTCCGGATTTTTATTTATATTAATGGTGGATTATGCTATTAGTAACTATTATCTTTTATTGCATGCGGTAATATTCTGTATTTAGTAACTTGTATGATCATAATACTTGTGTTATGTTATAATACTACTTTTGCCATTAATGTTACTACTTAGTGTTACTACTATCACTACATAACACTAGCACCACTACTACTACCACTAGTGTTACTACTAACACTACTAACACTACTATCACTACTTACACTACTTCTCACTACTAGCGAATCTTTTCGTACTATTATTTACTAGTCTTCAACACTCGTTGCTAGTATATTTTTAATAACTCTGTTTTTCATTGATCTTACCTCGATGTATCGTTTGTGTAGAAGGAGGCCATGTTTACTACTGAAATGCTCGAGGCTCAATTGGAAGAACTCGTTAATCAGCGTGTGACAGAAGCTCTTATAGCTGCAGGTTTTGATTGCACGATTGAGAAATACTGTCCCCGACGAGAGCGGATAAGATGGGAAAATGAACTTCTGAACCTAAGGGTCATTGGAAACGACATTGCTAGTTACACTAACCAATTTCGGGAGCTATCATTGCTTTGCCTACATTTGGTCTCATCAGTGGAAAGAGAAATCGAGAGGTACATGTCGGGATTGCCGATAGAAGTGTTTGGTTTTGTCCTTTCCCATCAACCAAAGACAATACTCGGAGTCATCAACATGGTGATAAATAGAATGAAGCAAGTGAGCCGATCGGAAGGAAAAGAGATGCCTGTTACAGGAAATGAAGTTAATGGGAAAAGGAAACGATGTGAGGATTATACTGGAAATCTCGCACAGAATCAAGGTGAGAAGCAAGAGATGCCCCGTAACTTTGACAAAGGATCTTCATCCAACACGAATTACAAGGGAAAACTACCATTGTGTGGAAGATGCGGAAAGCACCATCGTGGGGAATGCAAAGTGCTGGCATGTACCAAGTGTAAGAAGTTTGGTCATTTGTCAAAAGATTGCAAGGTTAACCTCAACGGCAACATCAACAACAACAGCACTGCAAGCAACGCGAACAATGCTAATGGTGGTAAGAACTGTTATGGTTGTGGACAGCCGGGTCATTTCAAGAAGGACTGTCCTAAGAACAACAATGGGAATGCTCAAGGAAGTGCGTTCAACATCAATTCTGCGGAAGCTCGTGATGATCCAAAGCTAGTCACAGGTACGTTTTCACTTGATGATCAACTTATTTATGTTTTGTTTGATATTGGCACTAATAGAAGTTTTATATCAAAGGATATTTGTCACAATGTTAAGAAACCTGTTTCTTCCTTAGATAACGTGTATTCCATAGAACTAGGGAATGGTAACTTGATGAGAGCTGATAAGATTTATCGTGATTGTACTTTGACGTTCGAAAGTAAGCCTTTTAGCATTGATGTGATACCTATTAAACTGGGAAGTTTTGACCTTGTGGTTGGAATGGACTGGTTAGCTGATAACAAAGTCGAGGTGGTCTGTGACCTAAAGGCTATTCGTATTCCTATTGCTGACGGTGAACCTATGATGATTTATGGTGAAAAGAATGGCTCACAATTACATCTCATTAACTGCTTAAAAGTCCAAAAGTATGTGAGAAAGGGATGTATCGCGTTCTTGGCTCATGTAAGCCAAATTGTACCAGAAGAAAGGAGACCCGAAGACGTTCCTATAGTTAAGGAATTTCTTGAAGTTTTTGTGGAGGAATTACCTGGTCTCCCACTGCATGAAGAAATTGAGTTTCAGATAGACTTAGTGCCAGGAGCGGCACCGGTGGCTGACGCACCGTACAGACTTGCACCCCCAGAACTTCAAGAGTTGTCTAGTCAATTGCAAGAGTTGTTAGAAAAGGGATTTATTCGACCGAGTTCTTCGCCTTGGGGAGCTCCGGTCCTGTTCGTTAAGAAGAAGGATGGGTTGATGAGATTGTGTATCAACTACAGAGAATTGAACAAGCTAACAATCAAGAATCGGTATCCGCTACCGAGGATTGATGACTTATTTGATCAGCTACAAGGATCTAGTTGTTATTCAAAGATTGATTTGAGATCCGGGTATCATCAATTGAGAGTCAAAGAAGCTGATGTCCCGAAGACAGCGTTTAGAACACGTTATGGGTATTATGAGTTTACAGTGATGTCGTTTGATTTGACGAACGCACCAGCAGTGTTCATGGACCTCATAAACTGTGTGTGTAAGCCATACCTAGATAAATTCGTCATTGTGTTTATTGATGATATATTGGTGTACTCCAAGAACAGAGAAGAGCAAAAAGCATCTACGTTCGATATTGACTATGCTTAGAGAAGAGCAGCTGTATGCAAAGTTCTTTAAGTGTGACTTTTGGTTACCAGAAGTACAATTTGTTGGCCATATTGTAGGGGCCAAGGGAATACAGGTCGATCCAGCAAAGATTGAGTCGGTTAAGAATTGGGAAACTTCAAAGACGCCAACGCAAATTAGGAAATTTTTGGGTCTAGCTGGTTACTACCGGAGATTCATTGAAGGATTCTCTAAGATCGCCCGACCATTAACCGCATTGACTCATAAGGGCAAGAAGTTTGAGTGGTCAGAACCGCAAGAGACTGCATTTCAGTTGTTGAAAGAGAAGTTAACGACTGCACCAGTATTATCTCTACCCGAGGGAAGTGAAGATTTTGTTGTTTATTGTGATGCCTCACGTCAAGGAATGGGTTGCGTGCTTATGTAACGAAACAAAGTTATTGCTTATTGATTGCGTCAGTTAAAGATTCACGAACAGAACTACACTACGCATGACCTTGAGTTAGGAGCTGTTGTCTTTGCACTTAAAATGTGGAGACACTACCTATTTGGAACCAAGTTCACTATCTTCACCGACCATAAGAGTTTACAGCACATATTCGATCAGAAGCAGCTTAACATGAGACAACGAAGTTGGATGGAACTACTTAACGATTATAACTGCGAACTTCAATACCATCCGGGCAAGGCGAATGTTGTGGCAGATGCTTTGAGCAGAAAGGAGCGAGAGAAACCTCTTAGGGTTAAAGCGCTTAACATAGTTGTCCGTACGAATCTCACATCACAAATTCGCGAAGCACAACAAGAAGCCATGAAACAAGAGAATGTTGATGTTGAATTTCTCAAAGGGATGGATAAGAAGTTTGACATCAAGGAGGACAGAACATGTAGCGACCCGACCAAATCATGTTTGACGGCGCCGACTACTTAGGTCCCGTTACGTGGTCATAAGTCTTTAACATGACGTTTGACCAAAATATGTTGCATTCATTTCATAAGTAAAAGGATGTTTCAAGTTTACAAATGTAGTTCAAAAGACTAGTTACATTACAATGTTTGACGTACGAATGAAACCTATGCAACACAATTTAAAGTAGTCAAAAGACGCTCCAACTATGCATGTATACTCGACATCCAAGCAAGTATCAAAAAGAGTGCGGAAGCATGTATCAAGTAGCGTTCAAGGACCTGAGAAAACATATAGAAAACTGTCAACGAAAACGTTGGTGAAATCATAGGTGTTTTAGTAAACGTTGCATTTGAACCACAAGATTTAATATAATATGATTATCTAAATCATTTGCATTCCAAAGTTGTTATTTGTTTCGCGGGCACCCAATTATCAAACTTAACTGTTTTGCACCCTTTGCGTAGTGTTAGAACATACACTAGACCCGAAAATATATTTCATCCGCTAACGGTAGCGAACCGTCCGAATGAGGCTCGTCAAGCCCATGTGATCACATAATATAAGTTCACGTTTACACCCTGCATGTGTAACAAATGATAATTGAATTGAGGATTTTTGTTCAAACCCGTACTTGGAATGTTCATTTTCGTACTTGTGTTCAAAGTGTAAAAGCATGATACGTATATGTTTCTCATCCCATAGTTTAAAGCATAAAAGTTGTTTGAAAGATGGGACTATGATCTCACCTTGAGTGCACGTATGAAAAGTACTTCACAAAGTAACGTGTGCGAAGGATAGTGCTAGTCTTGACCTAAACAAATAGGTCGTATCTATAACGGTAAACACGATAGGTCAAAGATGTTCAATTAGTCCTATGGCTCGTTACGACTCGATTATGTAGCATGTGAATCAAATTGTCAAGTTTCATGCAAGATACAAGTATAGAAACAAGTTAGGAAGGTTGCATAATCATTTGGTTAAGTTTGAACAAAAGTCAAACTTTGGTCGGTCAAAGTCAACGAAAAAGTCAACACGTTCGGGTCGGGTCCCGAACTATTTTTCTGAGGTTTTTATTCATATATAAACATGTTAGAACAAGTCTCATGTGAATCGGAGGTCCATAGGGTGCCAAACATTTTTCATATAATTGACATGTAGGTCAGAACCTGAACACGGCTTTCCTCTTTGGCTCTTTGGCGAAACTAGTCCCTAGAGTTCGGTTGCGGGTGCGTGAATTACCTAAACGAGATATTTTTAAAATGCGAATTAACGAGGGATGTCATAATCATATAACGGAATTTAAATAGTTAAACGAAAAAGTAAACGGAAAAAGGCGGGATGTTACAGAACACGGTACTTTGCTAACCGAATTTGGGTACCAAAGTTTGGTGGATTGAGAGAACTAGTGTTGGAGGAAGCACATAAGTCGAGATACTCAATTCATCCGGGATCAGATAAGATGTACCAAGATTTGAAGGCATTTTATTGGTGGCCGAACTTGAAAGCTGACATTGCTACTTATGTCAGGAAATGCTTGACTTGCGCCAAAGTCAAGGCTGAGCATCAGAAGCCATCAGGATTGCTGATTCAACCAGAGATTCCCTAGTGGAAGTGGGAAGGAATTTCCATGGACTTCATTACGAAACTGCCGAGAACGGCGGGAGGTCACGATACTATTTGGGTTATCGTGGATCGTCTCACTAAGTCCGCACACTTTTTACCGATAAGGGAAACTGATAAGATGGAGAAGTTGGCTCAGATTTACATTAAGGAAGTCGTCTCTAGGCATGGAGTGCCTATATCTATTATATCCGACCGCGACAGCAGATTTACTTCCAAGTTTTGGCAATCGTTGCAGAAAGCAATGGGGACTCGTTTAGATATGAGTACATCATATCACCCCCAGACGGATGGCCAGAGCGAACGAACTATTCAGACTTTTGAGGACATGTTGAGAGCGTGTGTCATTGATTTCGAAAACGGATGGGATAAGTATTTACCACTAGCTGAGTTCTCATACAATAATAGTTACCATGCGACCATTAAAGCTGCACCATTTGAAGCATTGTATGGAAGGAAGTGTAGATCTCCCGTTTGTTGGAGCGAGTTGGGAGATAGTCAGTTAACAGGTCCTGAGATTATTCAGGAGACAACTGAGAAAGTTCTACAGATTTAGGAATGATTGAGAACGGCTCGAAGTCGTCAAAAGAGTTATGTTGATGTTAGATGGAAGGACATAGAGTTCCAAGTTGGGGACAAAGTTATGCTTAAAGTATCACCTTGGAAGGGTGTTGTACGATTTGGGAAACGAGGTAAACTGAGTCCTAGATATGTTGGACCGTTTGAGATAACTGAAAGAGTTGGACCAGTAGCTTACAAATTGGAACTACCACAAGCACTCAGCAGTATTCATGACGTTTTCCATGTATCCAATCTAAAGAAGTGCCTAGCCGATGATAATTTGATTATTCCTTTAGAGGAACTACGTATCGACGACAAACTTCATTTCATTGAGGAACCTGTTGAAATATTGGGCCGTGAGGTCAAACAGTTGAAGCAAAGCAGAATTCCTATCTTTATAGTTCGGTGGAACGCGAGAAGAGGACCAGAGTTCACGTGGGAGCGTGAAGACCAGATGAGGCTGAAGTATCCGCAATTGTTTCCCGAGAAAACCACTTCAGCGGACGATCACTAAAATTTTGGGACGAAATTTTCAATAACAGGTGGGTAATGTAACAACCCTGATTTTTCGTTACTTTCGTTAACCTTCCATTAGTTTATTTAACGGCGATTATTTAACTTTTATGTGTTTACGTGTATTAAATGCGTACTTGACCTTTGAAGGGTTTCAATAATTAATATGGGTAGATATTGATTCAAATAAATATTTCGGATAATGAAATACGATAAAAACGATACGATTTTGATAATAGCTTTTTGAGCAACGAAACGCTCGGGTTTATTTTAATAATTAATTTTATTAATTATTAACTTTTTAAAATATTTAATTTATTGGGTTTTTAATAAATTAAGCGATTGGTTGCGTTTAACGATCGGATTAGCTTTCCGGGACTTCGGTACGACTAAACGACACTTAAAACGGACCACGAATACACGGAATTACAAAACGAGAGCCCGGGAACCTCCTGAGGGCCCCATTCGGCGGACCCCTCCCCATACCCCCTTATATTTTAATTTTTGATAAGTTTAGGGGCTTATGTGCTAATTTGTGAAACTAGGGTTTAATATAAATTAATTTGTGAGGATTAAACACTGCCATAATCCCAACCCTATTATTCCAGTCGACTTTTTTTGGCTCCTCCCTCCCCTTTGACCGTCGACATCACCACCACCACCATACCATCAATTTTTGATTTTTAGATTAAACCTTGAACACGAAAGTTGTAATTCCCGATCTCCTCTACGCGTTGGTGTATTTAATTTAGCGATCAAAGGTATAATTTCATAAACCCTAAATCTTAAAAATCTAATTTTCATGTGAGTTTCATAGTTATGTTGTCAATTGTTCAAGTCTATACGCGTACGTGTTAATTGTAATCGTTATTTTGATTGTTTGATGCGCTAGAGTTTAAAAACAAATTTGTATTTGTTTGATCAGAAAAATTAAGTTTTTCAAATGTTAATTATTATATTATAATCAGATTCCTTGCGAAAAACTATTGAGTTTAGGCTTTGGATTCGCTTGATTTCGTTTCCGATGATTAAGTTATGTCGATTTGAATTATCGTTGTATTTTTGTTGCTTGATCAGAAATCTGGTATTGATAGACAACGAATTGGCATGTGAGACTTATACCACTGGAAATATAATTTAAAAACACTCAAGTTAGACTAGGATATTATGTCGTTTGCTTATGTATAACCCAAGATATGCTAGAATTAGTGTAAATGTAGTTTTATACAGCACTTGCATGAAAATAACCTTGTATGATAAAATGTGTTAATCTCTGTGATTAAAGATTTGCATATTTGAAAAATATACAAAAATTACTTCATATTTCATGTAGATATCATAGGTTAATTGTATCTAGATCTTCGGATAATCGTATGCGAATGTGACTAACGAAATGGGAATCGAATCTGTAAATTGAACACGGTTTTGTACTTTGTGAAATTTTTATATTGATTGAGCATGTATTCTTCTGGAAAATGAAAGTTAATATGATATGTGACTTATTGTAAGTTTATGTCAATCTCTGAAACCTTATGGATTGGGCACAATAGAGCTATACTTTATGTGAATTCTGACTTGAACTGAAAACTGAATGATCAATTTGCACGAATAAACTGTACAAATTGGCTAAACAAAAGTGGCTAGATTTTTTATATGTGTTACTTTGACTTGTCCTTGAACTATGTCCACTGGTCTTGTATCAATTTCATGTTCTTAACTCCGGATATAGCCAAAATGAAATCAGTGCGCGGTCAGAGACTGACTTGGCAAACCCCAAATGTATTCCTTCTGATTCCTGACTTTTAATTGTCGTATGAGTCCCTGGCTGGACTTTTTGGAATCAATTTTAAGTTTAATTATGATCTGGAGTTTGTCATATTTACTTGAATTTTGTACTATGAGATAATGTGCTAAGTATGCTACGTGTTCATAAATTTTGTGCATGACGAGAAACTGAAATTGTGAAAATGATTATTCATGACCTAAAACGTATTGTTTGACTTAGGGTTGACATGTAGACCAATATTTGACATGAACCTACTGATGTTGACTTTAGTTGACTACTTTGATGAAGTTTGACTTTCGGTTTGACTTCGGTTGACTTTGTTTGACTTGCATGATATAGTTGACTTTTACTTTGAAACGCGTCGAGTCGAGCAATAAGACAACGTACACTATGAAACCACACTTATTTAAGATACATATATTGACCAACCTACATACGTATACTTAGGTTACATTACTCGGGTCTAAACCGTACAAGTCATTTGTCTTTCATTCCGAGCTTATTCAAAGGTGAGTCTACAGTCCCGTTTTTACATGTTTTCATGGATGAGAATACACACTGTTATATTCACATTTTCAATTACTTTTATATTGACATGAGTACTACACATATTCATAATGAGTTTGTTTAAAAAGCCTCTAGCTTGAATACTTTTAATACCATCGGTGTAAGCACAATTTAGATGGACGGATCCGTTAGGTTGACAACCTCACCCACTATAAAAGCAGTGGTGCATTTATTTTGAACATTAGATACATTTGAACAAGTGTATAACATTTTACGAGGTAAGGTCGGGTGTAGTGGTTTCTATACTCGGGTTAATGCTATTATTCAGGTGCTCGGTTTATGCAAGCGATAGAATCTCGTGGTCAATGAAATTAAACTATTTTTCTGATAACTGTTTTTCAGATACTGTTACATTGCTTTAAACCTGTAGATTCACCAACATTATTTGTTGACCTATTTTTGCGTGTTGTTATTCTCAGGTCCTTAAGAGGTATGCTTCCGCTGTGTTTGCTGCATGACTGGCCGTGGAGTCAGCATTTGATTTTAAAGAACATTATTTACTTTCGCATTTAAAACTTTTATACTATTTAAATACCGTTGGCTTGTGGTTACGATCACAACAGTGTTTCTATTTTGGGATTTTTGACTTTTGTTTTTGAAAGTTATTATTTTAAATAAAATTAAATGCGATTGCTTTAAACGTCTCATATAGAGGGCGTAACTGTTAACTGTAGGACCGGAAATTAACACGCCGTCAGATGGTATTTTGGCGGAGTGTTATATATTCAAACTATAGATTCACATGCAGAATTGTTAGAAGAATTTCCAGAATTACAAGGAACAGGAGAATGTTCTTTAGGAGAAGGAACTGAACAAATTGATGAAGTTGAAATATTAGCTACACTTATGGCTAATGAATACGAACCAATAATAGAAGAACTTCAAATGCTAAAAGAGGAAGACAGATATCGATACAAATGATCGATAGAAGAACCACCGATATTAGAGTTAAAGCCACTTCCAAACCATTTGGAATATGCTTATTTACATGATGAATCTGAATTACCTGTAATAATATCGTCTTCTCTTACGAAAATGAAAAATCTCAACTCATTTTTGTGCTAAAAGCTCATAAACCAGTCATTGCATGGAAGATTCATGACATTAAAGGCATAAGTCCTTCGTATTGCACACATAAAATCCTTATAGAAGAAGGTCATAAAACATATGTGCAACGCCAACGAAGACTAAATCCTAATATGCAAGATGTTGTTAATAAAGAAATTATTAAACTGCTCGATGCAGGTTTAATTTATCTAATCTCTGATAGTCCATGGGTAAGCCCAGTTCAATGTGTACCTAAGAAGGGTGGCATGACTGTCATCACAAATGAAAAAGATGAGCTTATTCCTACTAGGACTGTAGCAGGATGGCGTGTTTGTATTGATTATAGAAAATTAAATGACGCCACCAGAAAAGATCACTTTCCCTTACCTTTCATTGATCAAATGTTGGAAAGGTTAGCTGGGAATAGTTACTATTATTTTCTTGACGGTTTCTCCGGATACTTTCAAATTCCAATCGCACCCGAGGATCAATAGAAAACTACGTTCACATGCCCTTATGGCACTTTTGCTTACAAACGCATGCCATTTGGACTTTGCAACACCCCTGCAACCTTTCAAAGGTGCATGATGGCAATTTTTCACGACATGATAGAGGAATGCATGGAAGTTTTCATGGATGACTTTTCAGTCTTCGGTGATACTTTTGAAACATGTCTAGTTAATCTTGAACGAATGCTTATTAGATGCGAGCAATCAAATCTAGTACTTAATTGGGAGGAATGCCATTTCATGGTTAAAGAAGGCATCTTTCTTGGTCATAAAATTTCAAAGGAAGGAATTGAAGTGGATAGAGCTAAAGTAGATGTAATTGCTAAACTTTCACTTCCCACCAATGTTAAAGGAGTTAGGAGTTTTCTAGGGCATGCCGGTTTTTACCGACATTTCATAAAAGACTTTTCTAAAATTGACACTCCTATGAATAAACTCCTAGAAAAGGACGCTCCATTCATCTTTTCGGATGAATGCATCAAATCTTTTAATATTCTTAAAGAAAAACTCACTAATGCACCGATCATGATAACTCCAAATTGGAATCTACCATTTGAACTCATGTGCGATGCAAGTGATTTTGCAATGGGAGCCATTTTAGGACAAAGTATTGAAAAACGATTTCAACCTATCTATTATGCTAGTAAGACGTTACAAGGAGCACAAACGAATTACACAACTACTAAAAAAGAACTCCTTGCAATTGTCTTTGCTTTTGACAAATTTCGTTCATATCTCGTTCTAGCAAAAACGGTAGTCTATACTGACCATTCTGCTCTTAGATACCTATTTTCAAAACAAGATGCCAAACCACGATTAATCCATTGGATCTTACTCTTACAAGAGTTAGATATTGAAATCCGAGACAAAAAGGGAGCAGAAAATCTCGCAGTTGTTCATCTTTCTCGTCATGAAAATCCTGAATTAGAAGTTCTAAATGAATCGGCCATACAAGACAACTTTCCTGATGAATATCTATTGAAGATCGATTATAATGAAATTCTATGGTTTGCAGACTATGCAAACTACTTAGTATGTGGATTCCTTGAAAAAGGGTTGTCGTACCAAAAACGAAAGAAATTCTTTAGTGATATAAAACACTATTTTTGGGAAGATCCACATTTATTCAAAAGTTGTCCCGATGGAATAATACGCCGATGCGTATTCGGGGATGAAGCTAGTCAAATCTTAAACCATTGTCACACAGGACCAACATGAGGGCATTATGGGCCTCAGCTCACCACAAGAAAAGTTTATGACGCTGGATTCTATTGGCCTACAATTTTCAAAGACGCACACCTTCTTTGTAAATCCTGTGATGCTTGTCAAAGGGCCGGAAAAATAAGTCAACGTGATGAAATGCCACAAAATGTCATTCAAGTATGTGAAGTATTTGACGTTTGGGGTATTGACTTTATGGGTCCATTTCCAAAATCTCATAATAATCTCTACATTCTCGTTGCCATTGATTATGTATCTAAATGGGCGGAAGCACAAGCTCTCCCAACTAACGATGCACGAGTTGTAGTCAACTTCTTAAAACGTGTTTTTGCTAGATTTGGAACTCCGAAAGCTTTAATAAGTGATCGGGGTACTCATTTTTGTAATAATCAACTTGAGAAAGTTTTCAAAAGATATGGAGTAACTCATAAAATCTCAACCGCTTATCATCCACAAACAAGTGGACAAGTTATGACTCCAAGCACATAACTTGTATCACGTATGAGCAAACAGCGGAAGACTTCTAGAAACCTGAGAATAAACATGCTTCAAGTGTCAACACAAAGGTTGGTGAGTTCATAGTTTTAATATTACACATAATCCGTATATCAATGTGGATTACAAAAGTTCAGTTGTTTCATTCAAAACGTTTATCATTATGTTTTAAATAAAAGGTGGACCACAAGATTTCAGTTGTTTCATCCGAAACGTTTATCAATCGGTTCTACAAAATTGAGCACCCTGGTAACTAAACTTTAACGTTTATATAATTTGTACCCTCTGTATAATCATCTTAATAATACACGCAAACCAACGTGTACGCTTCTCAAATAGCATACGTCCGTTAAAAGGCTAGCGCTCTAGCTCGAACGGGGATGTCAAGCCCTATGGATCCATATACTACTACTCGCGCCCACCAGTTCTTATAACCGGCAGTTACTAGTTACCAAAGCTAAGGGATTTTCGGTTCAAACTCGGTGTAGAATTTAGTATGTACTTGTATCCTTGCGTTTAAAATAAAGTGCATGTATTCTCAGCCCAAAAATATATTGCAAAAGCAATTAAAAAGGGATCAATGAAACTCACGCATATAAATATTGTATATCGGTTAATAAAGCATTTGCATGTATTCGCAGTTAAAAATATATTTCAAAAGCATTTAATAAAGCAGTTGTAAAAATAGCGCATGTATTCTCAGTCCCAAAAATATAAAGAGTAAAAGGGAATCAAATGAACTCACTGTTTAATATTGATATACAATATTGCAGGAAAGCACGTAGACGCATCGGAGATGATAAACACGAGGTTTGATTCAGAAAAAAAATACCCCCGAACATTACCCATAACCTCCTTGGCAATAACCCATAATTTCCTTAGCTCTAGCTTGCTCGAAAACTCATTTTGAAAATTACTTGGACAGCACTCCGTCGTAATATTTGATGTACATTATTATTTTTGTATCGCAAAAATAATAATACTAATAATAAGATTAATAAGATTAATAATAATCTTAATAATAATAATAATAATAATAATAATAATAATAATAAATATTATACGGAGTAATATATATTTGATTTTTCAGTCGAGCAAAACACCTGAATTTATAGTACCTGGCCTGGAATCTGGAGTCATGCGACTCGCATGGAAATGGCCTTCTGGCCATGCGACTCGCATGAGGACCAGGGACAGCTCACATTGTTTTGGCTCCTAGCTTGTCGACATAATATAAAATAAATATAAATATATAAATAATTAATATAATTATTTATATATTATATTTTATTCTTGTGCATAGTAGACTAGATATTTTTGGTCCGATAAGTCGTACGTCATCACTCGACTTATGTCCCGGTTCCAGTTTCTCGAACGCATTTTCGTACGCTTAGAAAACTTGCATTTTACATTTCGTGACACGTACCTTTGTCAAAATATAGCCTTAAATTATCCCTTAATTATATCACTCAAAGTGTATCTTAAACTTTCGAGTGTTTTGGTCATTTACTTCTATAAATCATCGTCTCGCTATTTGTTAAAACATATTTTTATAATAGTGTTTTACTGTAGCAAAGTTACTGTAGCAAAGTCAAATTTTACTGTAGCAATTCACTGTAGCAAAGTCAATTTCACTGTAGCAAATAGTGATTTTCGAAAACACTGTAGCATTTTGAGTAATGTGGCAATTTGAAAACACTGTAACAAATTAGTGTTTAACTGGTTCATCTTAAACGCTTTAGTTAACTTATCTAAATATCAATTGAATCAATAAACGAATGTTACTATCGTTTATTATATATATGTATATATCTTTTTAATATACATAAATCAGTTTTTAAATACACATTGGACGTTATTTATAAATAAATTTTAATAATAAATATTTCAACTTATCATATACATTCAAATAGATATTTAAACCAATAAGTTTAATGTACGGTATCAAACAATTAATACATTGTTACCTTTTCATGTTATAGTATATATGTATCTTTTTACATATAATTGTTCGCGAATCGTCGAAAACAACCGAAGGTATTTAAATATATAAAAGTAATTCAAAAATTTTGAGATTCAGTTTTACAGACTTTGCTTATCGTGTCGGAAATGTTAATCAAACAAAGATTAAGTTTAAATTTAGTCGAAATTTCTGGGTCATCACAATAAAGTTCCAAAATTTATCTCCAAAACAATCACTTTGTTGGTTAATTTGGTATATTTAGTCATTACAAAGGCTATGTTTCAAGAATCACTAAAAACGGATGAGAAACGAGGAAAAACGAGCAAAACCGGCTAAGACGATTAACTCGCGTTTAAATAACTTATTTTATAATTTTTGAAAAAGTTTAGTTACTTAACCTCATGTTGTAGGATATTCAATTACGAACGCGTGGGCGCAAGAATCATCAAAAACGGAGCTAAAACGAAGATTCTAGAGCGAAAACGAGAAATTAAGTTACGATCCAGGGAATCAAGGCTGACCAGCACAAAATCCGCCCTGCCATACCACCTGCCATCCGCCCTGCCAGTATGTAAACGGCCTGCCAAATACGGCCTGCCAGTGCACCTTGCCAAACGGCCCGCCAGACGTTTTTCAGAAAATACGGCCTGCCAGTGCACCTTGCCAAACGGCCTGCCAGATATTTTTTTGGCCAAAAATTACAATTTTACCCTCAAGCTTTGCTTATAAAAGGAGGGCTTCATTTCTCATTTCAACACACCAAAAAACACACCAATTCCTCACTTCTCTCTCTAAATATCTCTCTATAGTCGCTCTCTAGTGATCTATAGGAGATTAGTTCTCTCTCTACTTTCTCTCTCTAGTTTCTAGAGAAAGAAAAGTACAGAGATTAGGAAATGTAATTATCTCTCTATTGTCGCTCTCTAGTGATCAATAGGAGATTAGTATGTAGTTAGTAGTAGAAGCTATTAAGCATTGTAACGCTATAGATATTATGAAGTAATACAAGTGTTTTTCTGCCGACATTATCCGGTACTATCTATCCTTTCTTTTATCAGTTTATTATAATATTCTTGTTCGATGTTTATGATTTACTGATGTTAGAAATGCTTGTTGCCATGATGTGTGAGTAATTGCTTGATTGTTTGCCATGATTTATTAATGTTAGTTAGGGATGATTATCGTTTCGTACTCACTTTCTGTCTATGATATTAAACCTCGTTATTATCGTCCTTCCACCAATAAGCGTGATTAAAACCTTTTATAAAGTCGACATTATAAAGGTAATTAGTTATCTGTGTTTATACATTGGTCAAGGTATGAACCCATCGGAAATACTATAAAGTACATGGGGAATTACCATAGGACCAGATCAAGACATTGGTCAAGAGTATAAGACTCATGTCGATGTACTGTAGGACCACTTGGGCATGGTCACGGTTAGAAGCTATGGAACCACTATAAGTCTAGTACATGGTGGATAACTAAGGGATTTATTGGGTAGATTTAAGTAAGGGCTGGTTTAAGTCATAAATGGGAATTTAACGCACTACAATACAAACTAAGCTTATAAATCTTTAAGGATGACTGAGAACTATCTGATGTTCTAATTTATCTACAAACCCTTAGATTTTACCAAACCATTGACAGAAATGTATTCGAAATACAATCATAACCACTCACTTGGGTGATACACTAAGGTGTTAAGAAAGGGTGGATATCATCTACATAAGGCTATGCTACTTTATTCGTGCGCTCAAGGTATGCACTGCATACAAGATGGGCCGCTTATATCCTTAAACCAGATAAAGCGTCGGAAGTTGAGCATAGTCCATCCGATCAGAATCTTCAAAGCCTAGTTCCTCGTGACATGCTAACCGGGAAACCGCTTAGTAGGGAATCTAGTGTTCACACCAAGGTATATCTATCCAAGGAGTGCCTCATAATCGTCCCGACACTACGTTATCCTAAATCATGGTGAACCACGTCTTCTCTGTCCTTAGCTGTTGCATGCTAGCTAGCTTATTTTAATTATATTGCTTTAATATTTTTATTACAATTATATAAACAAATCAACCCAACTATTGCCTTTACACAATTTGATATTCTGGATAAAGTGGTGTCTAGAATAAACCGGTTGGACTTGGTTATTGGATTTTCTGAACAGTCGCCAATTTATTGGGGCCAAAAGGATCCTGCCTCTCCACACAAGGTGTACCTGGCCACTAGTCTTGGATACTGAATTGTGTATAAACCCATCTTAATCACTAAATTATCTAGATAAGCTCCGTTTCAAATTCGACTGCTCAAGGAACGACCTTAGGTCATATTTGCCCTTGCTAACCCATAGGAAGGAATAATAGATTTAGGCCCAGCATATATAAATTAAACATTTAACTTCTTCTCTTGGTATCCTGAATTGACGTTTTGCGACCTAAATAAACCGTCCGATTTGGGCATATCAATATTTCTCTAATTTTAGGTCGCCCATTTTTAGCAACCACTGAGGCGTTCTTTGATGTAAGAGAAGGTAGAATGAGACTTAGAGATGGTGACAAATCGGTCACCTTTATGAACTGAAAGTTTAGATCTCCACCAACCAAAACTGTTGAACCAATAAAAATGCCTAAGTGTGGGGAAGATGAAGAAACACCCAATGATGACCTGATAACAAAGAATCCCGTTGTTGATACGAAATTAGATGAACCCGTTTTTAACAGTTCAACGAAGAAACCTTATAAACGGATTCAGGATGCTAGGATTAAGGGGAACTTTAAGTTATGCAATCGATTAGTATTAAATTTGTCGCCTAAAGAAAAGGTGATGTTAATTGAATTTGTGAATATTACAGAGGAAATCAACAAATGGCTTGAAGCAAAAGTCAGAGATATGAAAGTTGTTGATGGTCCAATTGAAGTTAATAATGAAGTTAATCACCATTTCGATACCACAGCTAACTAAGTGTGGGAAGATTCGAATGTTTTAAGATTATGAATTTCTGTTAGAGTTAGATGTTCTGTTTTCGTGTAGTTCTCGAAAATGAAATCCGAATGGTCTTTCCCTAGCAGACCCTAAAGAACTAGTCTTCTCCCTCCATTCTGAATTTTTATTTCTTTTAGGTTTTACGACATGAAGAATTCCTTTGATCTAACCTATGGTCTACTACTACACGCTATGATTACTAAACGTCATAATAACACCTTCCCGAGTGAACTAGTATCAATCATAAGAGCCAAAATGGACAAAGTGAGGAAAGAACTCAGGAAGAATCATCATAAGACACATTTTGGTAAAGGAAAATCAAAATCCGCAACAAAAAGAAGAGCACGACACCTTGAAAGATGTCATAAATGCGGAAAATGGTCACACGAAAGGAAATGTTTGAACAATCAAACACATTCCAATACCGAGTTCGTTACTTTATGCAGAGAAGGACCGTTCATATGTTTAGAAGAAAAGTTATTGAAAATTTGAGGTTACGCTTATGTAGCTATGGAGAACCAAATCGAACGACTCTCCTATGAGTCAACTAAAGCAGGTCTCTGAGAATTCTATCTCACAGGTAAGTATGTACAGTTTTTATTTGTTTTTATTTATTGCTTTTAACCTTTTAATAATAAACGCTGAATCGTTCGCTATAAAGTATTAAATTGATATTCAATAAAATTAGGTATGCGAAACCGAAATTATTGATATCATACAAAAATTTATTACATCACTGCGAAATTTACCGTTTATTCATAAGGTATAAATATCTTTAATCAACCAATTCAAAATATTTCAGAAATTCGTTAGGAGTAAAACTAGGTAATATAGCCGAAATTACTTTACCCAAAAGAGGGACGTATATTTTTGTAAATATTTGATTGATTAAAGTGCGATAAAAGACCAAAAAGATTTTTATTTTTATTTTTACCTTGTTTTTAAAATTAATATATAACTATATTATTTTAATTGTAAGTTTGAAAAATTAATGTATATAAATATTATTAATATTTATATGAAATTTTATGCATTTTAAATTTAAGTTTGGTGTGAATTTAAAAATAAAAATGTATTTTATTTCATTAAGTTAAAAATATGATTTCTAAAATTCATCGTGAGTTGAAGACTAGGTCGTTGAACCGAAATTGCTTTACCCAAGGGCGGGACGAATAATTTTATTATCATTATTTTTAATTTTATTGATCTAAAGTATGCCAAAAACATTAAAAAAAATTCCAAAAATCTTTACTTTTAAAACAACCGCTTTAAAATGACAAATTTTAAAATTTTGTCGAGGGACGAACTAGGTAAACGTACCGAAACGCCCTCATTCTAAAAAGAAACAAATTTTTAAAAATTAATTAATTATTTGGTTTATAAGCAAAGGTTTTATAATATATATATATATATATACTAGACCCCATGCGATCGCATGGTTAGAAAAACCTAGACAGATTAAAAGTTCCCAGCGACTGGTCTCTGTCCCATTCCAAACATACACAACTCGAGAAAACACCCACAAACACTCCTAAAATCTTCAATTTTTCATCAAAATGAACCAAATTTCTTGCTATAATCCGCTCTAATCATGCGTTTGTTCAGAAGTTTTTCAAAAAAGGTAACGATTCCACCCCTAAAACTCTTTAAATTTGAATTTTAGTGTTCTTGAGCAAATTTTTACCTAATTTAATTTTGATGATTTCTAGCGTAATTAGAGTTAAATTATTCATATATTATGCATGTATAACCTAGATTGATGCTATTTAACATGATTTGAAGCCTTAAACTTCAAAATTTTTAGAAATCTAGGGTTTGTGTTCTTGAGTAATTTGGGGCTTTTTGATATAAACAGGTTATGACCGATTTTTGTTAAATTAAGTAGTGTAACATGTTTAGGTAGCTAAATGATCCAAACTTTGATCCTAAACATGATTTTTGAACATCAAAGTGGACTTTTTAAGTCTAAAATTCATGAACTTGATTAAATTGATGTAATTGCCATTTGAAACTTTTTAAATTGCTAGTAATGGTTATTTTAACATGTTATTTGAGTTGAATGCTTATGAACTTTGTATACCTTTTCATATATGCTTATTTGAAAAATTGTAGAATTGATAAAAATATGAAAATGAGTATAAGTTTAATATGGATTAAACATGTTATTGTAATTATTTTAATTCTTTATTTTGCTAACACTAATGCATATTTGGATGCATAAATTTTGTGTTTAATGTGTTTTGCAGAGAAATACAGATACGGACGGTGCATCATCGTCTAGACTGAAATGCCCCGTTCTTATTGATTAAAAACGTTCCATATTAATTGATTTCGTTGCGAGATTTTGACCTCTATATGAGACGTTTTTCAAAGACTGCATTCATTTTTAAAACAAACCATAACCTTTATTTCATAAATAAAGGTTTAAAAAGCTTTACATAGATTATCAAATAATGATAATCTAAAATATCCTGTTTACACACGACCATTACATAATGGTTTACAATACAAATATGTTACATCGAAATCAGTTTCTTGAATGCAGTTTTTACACAATATCATACAAACATGGACTCCAAATCTTGTCCTTATTTTAGTATGCAATAGCGGAAGTTCTTAGTATTCACCTGAGAATAAACATGCTTTAAACGTCAACAAAAATGTTGGTGAGTTATAGGTTTAACCTATATATATCAAATCGTAACAATAGACCACAAGATTTCATATTTCAATACACATCCCATACATAGAGATAAAAATCATTCATATGTTGAACACCTGGTAACCGACATTAACAAGATGCATATATATAAGAATATCCCCATCATTCCGGGACACCCTTCGGATATGATATAAATTTCGAAGTACTAAAGCATCCGGTACTTTGGTTTGGGTTTGTTAGGCCCAATAGATCTATCTTTAGGATTCGCGTCAATTAGGGTGTCTGTTCCCTAATTCTTAGATTACCAGACTTAATAAAAAGGGGCATATTCGATTTCGATAATTCAATCATAGAATGTAGTTTCACGTACTTGTGTCTATTTTGTAAATCATTTATAAAACCTGCATGTATTCTCATCCCAAAAATATTAGATTTTAAAAGTGGGACTATAACTCACTTTCACAGATTTTTACTTCGTCGGGAAGTAAGACTTGGCCACTGGTTGATTCACGAACCTATAACAATATATACATATATATCAAAGTATGTTCAAAATATATTTACAACACTTTTAATATATTTTGATGTTTTAAGTTTATTAAGTCAGCTGTCCTCGTTAGTAACCTACAACTAGTTGTCCACAGTTAGATGTACAGAAATAAATCGATAAATATTATCTTGAATCAATCCACGACCCAGTATATACGTATCTCAGTATTGATCACAACTCAAACTATATATATTTTGGAATCAACCTCAGCCCTGTATAGCTAACTCCAACATTCACATATAGAGTGTCTATGGTTGTTCCGAAATATATATAGATGTGTCGACATGATAGGTCGAAACATTGTATACGTGTCTATGGTATCTCAAGATTACATAATATACAATACAAGTTGATTAAGTTATGGTTGGAATAGATTTGTTACCAATTTTCACGTAGCTAAAATGAGAAAATTTATCCAATCTTGTTTTACCCATAACTTCTTCATTTTAAATCCGTTTTGAGTGAATCAAATTGCTATGGTTTCATATTGAACTCTATTTTATGAATCTAAACAGAAAAAGTATAGGTTTATAGTCGGAAAAATAAGTTACAAGTCGTTTTTGTAAACGTAGTCATTTCAGTCGAAAGAACGACGTCTAGATGACCATTTTAGAAAACATACTTCCACTTTGAGTTTAACCATAATTTTTGGATATAGTTTCATGTTCATAATAAAAATCATTTTCCCAGAATAACAACTTTTAAATCAAAGTTTATCATAGTTTTTAATTAACTAACCCAAAATAGCCCGCGGTGTTACTACGACGGCGTAAATCCGATTTTACGGTGTTTTTCGTGTTTCCAGGTTTTAAATCATTAAGTTAGCATATCATATAGATATAGAACATGTGTTTAGTTGATTTTAAAAGTCAAGTTAGAAGGATTAACTTTTATTTGCGAACAAGTTTAGAATTAACTAAACTATGTTCTAGTGATTACAAGTTTAAACCTTCGAATAAGATAGCTTTATATGTATGAATCGAATGATGTTATGAACATTATTACTACCTCAAGTTCCTTGGATAAACCTATTGGAAATGAGAAAAATGGATCTAGCTTCAAAGGATCCTTGGATGGCTTGAAAGTTCTTGAAGCAGAATCATGACACGAAAACAATTTCAAGTAAGATTTCCACTCGAAATAAGATTGTTATAGTTATAGAAATTGAATTAAAGTTTGAATATGATTATTACCTTGTATTAGAAAGATAACCTACTGTAAGTAACAAAGGTTTCTTGATCTTGGATGATTACTTGAAATGGATTTAGAAAACTTGGAAGTAAACTTGCAATCTTGGAAGTATTCTTGATTTTATGAAACTAGAACTTTTGGAATTTATGAATAACACTTAGAACTTGAAGATAGAACTTGAGAGAGATCAATTAGATGAAGAAAATTGAAGAATGAAAGTGTTTGTAGGTGTTTTTGGTCGTTGGTGTATGGATTAGATATAAAGGATATGTAATTTTGTTTTCATGTAAATAAATCATGAATAATTACTCATATTTTTGTAATTTTATGAGATATTTCATGCTAGTTGCCAAATGATGGTTCCCACATATGTTAGATGACTCACATGGGCTGCTAAGAACTAATCATTGGAGTGTATATACCAATAGTACATACATCTAAAAGCTGTGTATTGTACGAGTACGAATACGGGTGCATACGAGTAGAATTGTTGATGAAACTGAATGAGGATGTAATTGTAAGCATTTTTGTTAAGTAGAAGTATTTTGATAAGTGTCTTGAAGTCTTTCAAAAGTGTATGAATACATATTAAAACACTACATGTATATACATTTTAACTGAGTCGTTAAGTCATCGTTAGTCGTTACATGTAAATGTTGTTTTGAAACCTTTAGGTTAACGATCTTGTTGAATGTTGTTAACCCATTGTTTATTATAACAAATGATATGTTAAATTGTTATATTATCATGATATTATGATATATAATATATCTTAGTATGATATATATACAGTTAAATGTCGTTACAACGATAATCGTTACATATATGTCTCGTTTCGAAATCATTAAGTTAGTAGTCTTATTTTTACATATGTATTTCATTGTTAATACACTTAATAATATATTTACTTATCATTTAACATAATTAACCAAGTGTATCAATATCTTAATATGATTCATATGTACCTAGTAAGACGTTGTTATAACGATAATCGTTATATATATCGTTTTCGAGTTTCTTAAATTAATAGTCTCATTTTTATGTATATAACTCATTGTTAAAATACCTAATGAGATACATACTTATAATAAAATCATGTTAACTATATATATAACCATATATATGTCATCGTATAGTTTTTACAAGTTTTAACGTTCGTGAATCACCGGTCAACTTGGGTGGTCAATTGTCTATATGAAACCTATTTCAATTAATCAAGTCTTAACAAGTTTGATTGCTTAACATGTTGGAAACACTTAATCATGTAAATAACAATTTCATTTAATATATATATAAACATGGAAAAGTTCGGGTCACTACATAGACGACCTGAACAAGAACCTGATCAAGAACCACAACCAGAACCACAACCAGAACCACAACCTGAACAACAACAACATTATGATCAACACGTGCCATACTATGAACCAAAACCACAATTTTTTATTGCCTACATAGTATTTTCCGTTCATCATGTAATAGAACACTCAAGAATTCATGAACAAAAGTTACATCCCAATCTAAGATTTGATAGAAGCTGGAGAGATTACCCAACGTACCAACGTAACAAATTTAAGCTTTGCACCAAAAATGTGGAAGTACCAAAGGTAATAGATTGGGAGCCTTTGGAAAGGGTCAACCTAGCTAACTCAGTTAGACTATTACTAATCCAAAGGTATGGCAACTCTTCTTTTCCTGATTGGGAACGTTTATTTACCACTCGTAGGCCTGTATATAAGGAGTGGTGTGTTGAGCTAATGAGTACTATAGCCTTAAATAAGGATGTAGATAGGTTAGACGATAAGACTTTTCTTAGATTTTTACTTGGAGGCAAGATGTACAGGATGTCTATGATAGACATGGCTAGAGCTTTACAGATTTACACCCCCGCTGAATTATTATCACCTGATTGTACAGCTTTAATTTATCGAGGTGAGAGGGTAGATAGAGATTTTGTACGCTACCATAAAGTGCTTCAAACGGCGCCATCTGAATGCTTGAATGGTAGCTGTTGTTATAGGAAAATTCTGCTAACGGTAGATGTCGATCCCAACTGTTTCCGAAATCAATAACACAAGCTCGTAGCATGTCTTCAAGCATTTGTATCGTCCTTTCGCTCTGCAAATCAGTTTGTGGATGATAGGCAGTACTCATCTCTAGACGAGTTCCCAATGCTTGCTGTAATGTCTGCCAGAATCTTGAAATAAATCTGCCATCCCTATCAGAGATAATAGAGATTGGTATTCCATGTCTGGAGACGACTTCCTTCAAATACAGTCGTGCTAACTTCTCCATCTTGTCGTCTTCTCTTATTGGCAGGAAGTGTGCTGACTTGGTGAGACGATCAACTATTACCCAAATAGTATCATAACCACTTGCAGTCCTTGGCAATTTAGTAATGAAATCCATGGTAAGGTTTTCCCATTTCCATTCCGGGATTTCAGGTTGTTGTAGTAGACCTGATGGTTTCTGATGTTCAGCTTTGACCTTAGAACACGTCAAACATTCTCCTACATATTTAGCAATATCGGCTTTCATACCTGGTCACCAAAAATGTTTCTTAAGATCCTTGTACATCTTCCCCGTTCCAGGATGTATTGAGTATCTGGTTTTATGAGCTTCTCTAAGTACCATTTCTCTCATATCTCAAAATTTTGGTACTCAAATTCTTTCAGCCCTATATCGGGTTCCGTCTTCCCGAATATTAAGATGCTTCTCCGATCCTTTGGGTATTTCATCCTTTAAATTTCCCTCTTTTAAAACTCCTTGTTGCGCCTCCTTTATTTGAGTAGTAAGGTTAGTGTGAATCATTATATTCATAGATTTTACTCGAATGGGTTCTCTGTCCTTTCTGCTCAAGGCGTCGGCTACCACATTTGCCTTCCCTGGGTGGTAACGAATCTCAAAGTCGTAATCATTCAACAATTCAATCCACCTACGCTGCCTCATATTCAGTTGTTTCTGATTAAATATGTGTTGAAGACTTTTGTGGTCGGTATATATAATACTTTTGACCCCATATAAGTAGTGCCTCCAAGTCTTTAATGCAAAAACAACCGCGCCTAATTCCAAATCATGCGTCGTATAATTTTGCTCGTGAATCTTCAATTGTCTAGACGCATAAGCAATCACCTTCGTCCGTTGCATTAATACACAACCGAGACCTTGCTTTGATGCGTCACAATAAATCACAAAATCATCATTCCCTTCAGGCAATGACAATATAGGTGCCGTAGTTAGCTTTTTCTTCAATAATTGAAACGCCTTCTCTTGTTCATCCTTCCATTCAAATTTCTTCCCTTTATGCGTTAATGCAGTCAAGGGTTTTGCTATTTTGGAGAAATCTTGGATGAATCTTCTGTAGTAACCAGCCAATCCTAAAAATTGACGTATAGGCTTCGGAGTTTTTGGGGTTTCCCACTTTTCAACGGTTTCGATCTTTGCCAGGTCCACCTGGATACCTTCTTTGTTCACTATGTGACCGAGGAATTGAACTTCTTCCAACCAAAATGCACACTTTGAAAACTTAGCGTACAGTTTTTCTTTCCTCAATACTTCTAGCACTTTTCTCAAATGTTCTTCGTGCTCTTGATCATTCTTTGAGTAAATAAGTATGTCATCGATGAAAACAATGAAAACTTGTCAAGATATGGCCCACACACTCGGTTCATAAGGTCCATGAACACAGCTGGTGCGTTAGTCAATCCAAACGGCATAACCATAAACTCGTAATGACCATAACGCGTCCTAAAAGCAGTTTTTTTGGAATATCATCCTCCTTTACTCGCATTTGATGATATCCAGAACGTAAATCAATCTTCGAATAAACCGACGAGCCTTGTAGTTGATCAAATAAGTCGTCAATTCTCGGCAGTGGATAACGGTTTTTGATGGTAAGTTTGTTCAACTCTCTGTAGTCAATACACAACCTAAATGTACCATCCTTCTTCTTGACAAACAAAACAGGAGCTCCCCATGGTGATGTGCTTGGTCGAATGAAACCACGTTCTAATAGTTCTTGCAGTTGGCTTTGCAGTTCTTTCATCTCGCTGGGTACGAGTCTATAAGGAGCACGAGCTATTGGTGCAGCTCCAGGTACAAGATCTATTTGAAATTCAACAGATCGATGTGGAGATCGATGTGGAGGTAGTCCCGGTAATTCTTTCGGAAATACATCGGGAAATTCTTTTGCGACGGGAACATCATTGATGCTCTTTTCTTCGGTTTGTACTTTCTCGACGTGTGCTAGAATAGCATAGCAACCTTTTCTTATTAGTTTTTGTGCCTTCAAATTACTAATAAGATGTAACTTCATGTTGCCCTTTTCTCCGTACACCATTAAGAGTTCTCCTTCTTCTCGTACAATGCGAATTGCATTTTTATAACATACGATCTCTGCTTTCACCTTCTTCAGCCAGTCCATGTCAACTATTACATCAAAACTCCCTAACTCTACTGGTATCAAATCAATCTTAAATATTTCGCTACCCAGTTTAATTTCTCGATTCCGGCATATATTATCTGCTGAAATTAATTTACCGTTTGCTAATTCGAGTAAAAATTTACTATACAACGGCATCAATGGACAACTTAATTTAGCACAAAAATCTCTACTCATATAGCTTCTATCCGCACCCGAATCAAATAAAACATAAGCAGATTTATTGTCAATAAGAAACGTACCCGTAACAAGCTCCGGGTCTTCCTGTGCCTCTGCCGCATTAATATTGAAAACTCTTCCGTGGCCTTGTCCATTCGTGTTCTCCTGGTTCGGGCAATTTCTAATAATGTGGCCCGGTTTTCCACATTTATAACAAACTACATTGGCATAACTTGCTCCGACACTACTTGCTCCGCCATTACTCGTTTCGACACCATTTGTTCCTTTTGTTCTGTTAACCCCTGGTCCATAGACCTCACACTTCGCCGCGCTATGACCATTTCTTTTACACTTGTTGCAAAATTTGGTACAGAACCCCGAGTGATACTTTTCACACCTTTGGCATAGCTGCTTCTGATTGTTGTTGTTGTTGCGGTTGTTATTGTTGTTGGGATGATTGTTGTTGTTGTTGTTGTTATTGTTGTTGTTGTTGTTGTTGTTGTTGTTGTTGTTGTTGTTGTTGTTGTTGTTGTTGTTGTTGTTGTTGTTGTTGTTGTTGTTGTTGTTGTTGGGCCGTTTGTTGTAGTTGCAATTGATGTTGCGATTGTTGGGATAATTGTTGCGATTATTATTGTAATTGCTGTTGTTGTTGTATTGGTGATTCTTATCACCGTTTTCCTCCTACTTTCTTTTGACTTGCTTCACATTGGCCTCTTCAGCCGTCTGTTCTTTAATTCTTTCCTCAATCTGGTTCACTAGTTTGTGAGCCATTCTACATGCCTGTTGTATGGAGGCGGGCTCATGTGAACTTATATCTTCTTGGATTCTTTCCGGTAATCCTTTCACAAACGCGTCGATCTTCTCTTCCTCATCTTCGAACGCTCCCGGACACAATAGGCACAATTCTGTGAATCATCTTTCATACATGGTAATATCAAATCCTTGGGTTCGTAACCCTCTAAGTTCTGTCTTGAGCTTATTGACCTCGGTTCTGGGACGGTACTTCTCGTTCATCAAGTGCTTGAATGCTGACCACAGTAGTGCGTACGCATCATCTTGTCCCACTTGCTCTAGATAGGTATTCCACCATGTTAACGCAGAACCTGTGAAGGTATGCGTAGCGTACTTCACTTTGTCCTCTTCAGTACACTTACTTATGGCAAACACCGATTCGACCTTCTCGGTCCACCGTTTCAATCCGATCGGTCCTTCGGTTCCATCAAATTCCAAAGGTTTGCAGGCAGTGAATTCTTTGTAGGTGCATCCTACATGATTTCCTGTACTGCTAGATCCAAGGTTATTGTTGGTATGTAGCGCAGCCTGTACTACGGCTATGTTTGAAGCAAGAAAAGTACGAAATTCCTCTTCATTCATGTTCACGGTGTGTCGAGTAGTCGGTGCCATTTCCTTCAAAATAGTCAAATGGAACAAGTTAATCATACAGAATATTAAGAGTAGTTAACAGTATTTCGTAGCATAATATGAACTCATTTATAAAAGTTTTTTCTTCATATTAGCGTTTTATAAGTTTAAATTCGGGTAGTACCTACCCGTTAAGTTCATACTTAGTAGCTAATATACAATTCAACTACTACAATTCTATATGAAAAACTGATTATAATAATATTTCGCGTTCAAACTTTTATACAACATTTTACAAACTTACAATACCGCTTATTTTACATAAAGCATGAAATATAGCACACAATAACTTTGATACAAGATAGTTGTGAAGATAATTCTAGCTAGTACACAAGTCGTTCGGCAAAGGCAATAAAGACACGTAATTCATACGTCCAGAAACAAGTCATGCATTCTGGTTTTACTAGGACTACTTCCCATCCTTGGTCTTGTGGAACATAACCGTTATGGCCATTGATAAGACATCGTGTTGTAATGTCGTCAAAGGGACGAGGGTTACGTAATGACCAACAGTCTCGTAATAACCTAAAAACCTCATTTCTTACCCCAATTACCGACTCCGTCACTTGTGGGAACGTTTTGTTTAATAGTTGTAGCCCGATGTTCTTTTTCTCACTTTGGTGAGAAGCGAACATTACTAACCCGTAAGCATAGCATGCTTCTTTATGTTGCATGTTAGCCGCTTTTTCTAAATCATGAAGTCCTATATTCGGATACATTGAGTCAAAATAATTTCTTAACCCGTTGCGTAAAATAGCATTTGGGTTCCCCGCAATATATGCGTCAAAGTAAACACATCGTAACTTATGGGTTTCCCAATGTGATATCCCCCATCTTTCAAACGAAAGTCTCTTATAAACCAAGACATTCTTGGAACGTTCTTCGAATGTCTTACAAACTGATTTCACCGTAAATAGTTATGCCGAAGAATTCTGACCGACTCTAGACAAGATTTCATCAATCATGTCTCCGGGTAGGTCTCTTAAAATATTGGGTTGTCTATCCATTTTGTGTTTTTATACTGTAAAATAGACAAGAGTTAGATCCATAAAAAAAATACTTATTAATACAAGCAGTTTTTACATATATCATAAAGCATAAGCACACTATATTACATATATTACACCACACGAATACAACTATCTTATTCCGACTCGCTCGTTTCTTCTTCTTCAGTTTTGGTTCGTTTTGCCAAGTTTCTAGGGATATACAACGGTTTAGAAAAACCTGGTAGTTTAGAGGTTCCCGGGTCATTGTTACAACTTAAGGGCTTCGGGGGTTGACGATACATATAAAGTTCATCGGGGTTGGAATTAGATTTCTCTATTTTTATGCCCTTTCCCTTATTATTTTCTTTTGCCTTTTTAAATTCAGTTGGGGTAATTTCTATAACATCATCGGAATTCTCGTCGGAATCCGATTCATCGGAGAATTGGTAATCCTCCCAATATTTTGCTTCCTTGGCGGAAACACCATTGACCATAATTAACCTTGGTCGGTTGGTTGAGGATTTTCTTTTACTTAACCGTTTTATTATTTCCCCCACCGGTTCTATTTCCTCCTCCGGTTCCTCCTCTTCCGGTTCCGATTCTTCTTCCGGTTCCGACTCTTCTTCCGGTTCCTCTTCGGGAACTTGTGAATCAGTCCACGAATCATTCCAATTTACATTTGACTCTTCATTATTATTAGGTGAATCAATGGGACTTGTTCTAGAGGTAGACATCTATCACATAATATCAAACGCGTTAAGAGATTAATATATCACATAATATATACATGTTAATAATATATAGTTTCCAACAAAAATGTTAAGCAATCATTTTTAAAGAAAACACGGTCGAAGTCCAGACTCACTAATGCATCCTAACAAACTCGATAAGACACACTAATGCAAATTTTCTGGTTCTCTAAGACCAACGCTCTGATACCAACTGAAATGTCCCGTTCTTATTGATTAAAAACGTTCCATATTAATTGATTTCGTTGCGAGGTTTTGACCTCTATATGAGACGTTTTTCAAAGACTGCATTCATTTTTAAAACAAACCATAACCTTTATTTCATAAATAAAGGTTTAAAAAGCTTTACATAGATGATCAAATAATGATAATCTAAAATATCCTGTTTACACACGACCATTACATAATGGTTTACAATACAAATATGTTACATCGAAATCAGTTTCTTGAATGCAGTTTTTACACAATATCATACAAACATGGACTCCAAATCTTGTCCTTATTTTAGTATGCAACAGCGGAAGCTCTTAGTATTCACCTGAGAATAAACATGCTTTAAACGTCACCAAAAATGTTGGTGAGTTATAGGTTTAACCTATATATATCAAATCGTAACAATAGACCACAAGATTTCATATTTCAATACACATCCCATACATAGAGATAAAAATCATTCATATGTTGAACACCTGGTAACCGACATTAACAAGATGCATATATATAAGAATATCCCCATCATTCCGGGACATCCTTCAGATATGATATAAATTTCGAAGTACTAAAGCATCCAGTACTTTGGATTGGGTTTGTTAGGCCCAATAGATCTATCTTTAGGATTCGCGTCAATTAGGGTGTCTGTTCCCTAATTCTTAGATTACCAGACTTAATAAAAAGGGGCATATTCGATTTCGATAATTCAATCATAGAATGTAGTTTCACGTACTTGTGTCTATTTTGTAAATCATTTATAAAACCTGCATGTATTCTCATCCCAAAAATATTAGATTTTAAAAGTGGGACTATAACTCACTTTCACAGATTTTTACTTCGTCGGGAAGTAAGACTTGGCCACTGGTTGATTCACGAACCTATAACAATATATACATATATATCAAAGTATGTTCAAAATATATTTACAACACTTTTAATATATTTTGATGTTTTAAGTTTATTAAGTCAGCTGTCCTCGTTAGTAACCTACAACTAGTTGTCCACAGTTAGATGTACAGAAATAAATCGATAAATATTATCTTGAATCAATCCACGACCCAGTGTATACGTATCTCAGTATTGATCACAACTCAAACTATATATATTTTGGAATCAACCTCAGCCCTGTATAGCTAACTCCAACATTCACATATAGAGTGTCTATGGTTGTTCCGAAATATATATAGATGTGTCGACATGATAGGTCGAAACATTGTATACGTATCTATGGTATCTCAAGATTACATAATATACAATACAAGTTGATTAAGTTATGATTGGAATAGATTTGTTACCAATTTTCACGTAGCTAAAATGAGAAAAATTATCCAATCTTGTTTTACCCATAACTTCTTCATTTTAAATCCGTTTTGAGTGAATCAAATTGCTATGGTTTCATATTGAACTCTATTTTATGAATCTAAACAGAAAAAGTATAGGTTTATAGTCGGAAAAATAAGTTACAAGTCATTTTTGTAAAGGTAGTCATTTCAGTCGAAAGAACGACGTCTAGATGACCATTTTAGAAAACATACTTCCACTTTGAGTTTAACCATAATTTTTGGATATAGTTTCATGTTCATAATAAAAATAATTTTCCCAGAATAACAACTTTTAAATCAAAGTTTATCATAGTTTTTAATTAACTAACCCAAAATAGCCCGCGGTGTTACTACGACGGCGTAAATTCGGTTTTACGGTTTTTTTCGTGTTTCCAGGTTTTAAATCATTAAGTTAGCATATCATATAGATATAGAACATGTGTTTAGTTGATTTTAAAAGTCAAGTTAGAAGGATTAAATTTTATTTGCGAACAAGTTTAGAATTAACTAAACTATGTTCTAGTGATTACAAGTTTAAACCTTCGAATAAGATAGCTTTATATGTATGAATCGAATGATGTTATGAACATTATTACTACCTCAAGTTCCTTGGATAAACCTATTGGAAATGAGAAAAATAGATCTAGCTTCAAAGGATCCTTGGATGGCTTGAAAGTTCTTGAAGCAGAATCATGACACGAAAACAATTTCAAGTAAGATTTCCACTCGAAATAAGATTGTTATAGTTATAGAAATTGAATTAAAGTTTGAATATGATTATTACCTTGTATTAGAAAGATAACCTACTGTAAGTAACAAAGGTTTCTTGATCTTGGATGATTACTTGAAATGGATTTAGAAAACTTGGAAGTAAACTTGCAATCTTGGAAGTATTCTTGATTTTATGAAACTAGAACTTTTGGAATTTATGAAGAACACTTAGAACTTGAAGATATAACTTGAGAGAGATCAATTAGAAGAATAAAATTGAAGAATGAAAGTGTTTGTAGGTGTTTTTGGTCGTTGGTGTATGGATTAGATATAAAGGATATGTAATTTTGTTTTCATGTAAATAAATCATGAATGATTACTCATATTTTTGTAATTTTATGAGATATTTCATGCTAGTTGCCAAATGATGGTTCCCACATGTGTTACATGACTCACATGGGCTCCTAAGAACTGATCATTGGAGTGTATATACCAATAGTACATACATCTAAAAGCTGTGTATTGTACGAGTACGAATACGGGTGCATACGAGTAGAATTGTTGATGAAACTGAACGAGGATGTAATTGTAAGCATTTTTGTTAAGTAGAAGTATTTTGATAAGTGTATTGAAGTCTTTCAAAAGTGTATGAATACATATTAAAACACTACATGTATATACATTTTAACTGAGTCGTTAAGTCATCGTTAGTCGTTACATGTAAATGTTGTTTTGAAACCTTTAGGTTAACGATCTTGTTGAATGTTGTTAACCCATTGTTTATTATAACAAATGAGATGTTAAATTGTTATATTATCATGATATTATGATATATAATATATCTTAGTATGATATATATACAGTTAAATGTCGTTACAACGATAATCGTTACATATATGTCTCGTTTCGAAATCATTAAGTTAGTAGTCTTATTTTTACATATGTATTTCATTGTTAATACACTTAATAATATATTTACTTATCATTTAACATAATTAACCAAGTGTATCAATATCTTAATATGATTCATATGTACCTACTAAGACGTTGTTATAATGATAATCGTTATATATATCGTTTTCGAGTTTCTTAAATTAATAGTCTCATTTTTATGTATATAACTCATTGTTAAAATACCTAATGAGATACATACTTATAATAAAATCATGTTAACTATATATATAACCATATATATGTCATCGTATAGTTTTTACAAGTTTTAACGTTCATGAATCACCGGTCAACTTGGGTGGTCAATTGTCTATATGAAACCTATTTCAATTAATCAAGTCTTAACAAGTTTGATTGCTTAACATGTTGGAAACACTTAATCATGTAAATAACAATTTCATTTAATATATATATAAACATGGAAAAGTTCGGGTCACTACATAGACGACCTGAACAAGAACCTGAACCAGAACCACAACCAGAACCACAACCAGAACCACAACCTGAACAACAACAACATTATCATCAACACGTGCCATACTATGAACCAAAACCACAATTTTTTATTGCCTACATAGTATTTCCCATTCATCATGTAATAGAACACTCAAGAATTCATGAACAAGAGTTACATCCCAATCTAAGATTTGATAGAAGCTGGAGAGATTACCCAACGTACCAACGTAACAAATTTAAGCTTTGCACCAAAAATGTGGAAGTACCAAAGGTAATAGATTGGGAGCCTTTGGAAAGGGTCAACCTAGCTAACTCAGTTAGACTATTACTAATCCAAAGGTATGGCAACTCTTCTTTTCCTGATTGGGAACGTTTATTTACCACTCGTAAGCCTGTATATAAGGAGTGGTGTGTTGAGCTAATGAGTACTATAGCCTTAAATAAGGATGTAGATAGGTTAGACGATAAGACTTTTCTTAGATTTTTACTTGGAGGCAGGATGTACAGGATGTCTATGATAGACATGGCTAGAGCTTTACAAATTTACACCCCCGCTGAATTATTATCACCAGATTGTACAGCTTTAATTTATCGAGGTGAGAGGGTAGATAGAGATTTTGACGCTAACGCCATATGGAGGCGTATGTCAAATTTTAATGGGGAGGAAGACACTCCTATTTAGATATTAATAAAGCAGAGCTCCGTATAATACATAGATTTTTAGCAAACTCGATTACACAAAGAGGTAGAAACAAGGAGAAAGTAACCCTAAATGATTTATTCTACCTTAAGTGCATTCGAGACACTAGAGGCTTTGTTAATATCCCCTACTGTGTTGGGTTTTATTTGTCCAAAGTAGTGGAAGGAATACAGGACGGGGGAATAATAGGAGGAGGCATTTTTGTTACTCTCATTGGAGAGTATTTAGGTATAGATAGGGAACACGGGGGTCCAATGATGGTGGTTGAGGAACAAACTGATACTATAGGTTTGCAGGTTTATCAGGGTGCAAAGGTACTAAAACGGAGGCACAATATACCAATACCATATCAGGGCACCCATCCACAGGTAGAGAGGGGTTCAGATGAGGAGATGGAGGAAGATGACATTAGGGATGTCATTAGGGATAGTTATACTGATGTCTTCCATCATGTAGATGAGGTGGAAATGAATAACCAGGCTAGGCATCATCAGTATGAATGGTGGAGAGCTGCAGATGAGTATGAGCGCTCCAGGCGATGCTAACATGATAGCTGGCAAGTTCATCAGCACCAAATCATGAGCCAACTATCATATCAGGTACCAAATAACTATATCCCGACTAGACCTGCTTTTTATCCACCACATCAGTCCGACATGCGACCACCCTTTGACCTGTACGACCCCAATCAAGCCTATCAGGACACCTATCACCAACCATGGAACCCGAGCGATGATATGAACTGGAATCCCTATCCAAATCAATAGTGTTCCAGTGGTGATTTCTTATCTTTTATTATTTTTATCTATTTATGTTAAACATTTAACATTTTGATACTTTTATGTAATGTTTAACATTTTTATTATTTTGTACTAATATTTCATTTTTGTAATTTGAAAGTGGGATATTAAGTCCCATTTCAAAATACCATGCATGTTTATATTTGTATTGTATGTATTTTATCTCATGTACACAACAGGGTAAAACAGCGCATTTTTAAAGGCTGGCATTAAGTTCAGCAAAAGCAACTAATTTTGATGACAAGAAGCAAAATATATGTGAAATAACAACTGCAGAAATGAACAAATGATGTGCACCATTTATCATTCAAACAAACAACAATATGTTTGGAAACTTTGGTAAAATTTAATCATTTTTCTACGCTAATCACCCTCAATAATTTAAATTATTATTGATTTCTTGCAAATGAGGGCATTGCAAGATCTTAAGTGTGAGAAGGGATTAAATTCTTTCGGTTTTAAAATTTTTTGACTTATACACTTGGTTTAATAGCCACCGTTAAATTTTACTAGTAAAGCAGTAGTTGTATTAGAATCTAGTGCTCTCTGAAAATAAAGAACAACCCTAGTCTTATATACTGACTACCCACTTCTAGTAAAAATTTTAAAAATTTTCAACTAAATGAACTCAAAATCATGTTTATACATATTTATGAACGATAAAACTAGGTATTGTTACCTCGGAAAGGACATAAATTGAGAAACAACCCAAAACGCTTAAATTCATTTAAAATGTAATAGAAGAGAATAAAAAGGCAAAGAAAGAAAAATAAAAGCCAAGTGTGGGAAATATTTACCAAGTTATTTAGAACATACATCACATATTTTTGTACAAATAATTAAAAACACTTTTGGTTTGCACAATATTAATCAGTTTTACACAGTTTATTGTAATATAAATGGAATGCAAAAGGAAGTACAGTCTTCCAAGAAAAAGACACGCACTTCTTGATTTAGGTCAGGAAGTTGTCGTACAGACCAGTTGTAGAGTCTACGAAAAACCTTGAAAAGTTTTCTTGAAAATCAGCTAGAAATCCACGGACCTCAGCATCAAACAGGGTCGCCATGTGGTCAGACTTATCCTATCCATGAGAGGATCTGTCTCGTACAATGGGGGGCACCATGCAAATTAGCTTATAAGACTAATGAATCAGATCCCCAGAAAGGATAATCTCCTTAAAGATCAAAAATCATCATTTAAGCCTGATATTACTCAATCCTTGAGATTGACCTTAAAGATTGAGAATTACAAACTCATGGAATTTGATGATATCTAAACTCGAGCTTGAACGAGAAAATATTTTGATCAAATTACAAACCAATTTATTTTCTGAAAATTCATTTTCAATGCGTTCATTACCATTGAACGTAAAATCCTAGGAATCCACCTGGAATTCATTAGGTCACCTGAACCAAATCGGGTGTCAACCGAACGGTGGTTGCATAGCATAGTCGAAGACAGGACCTTGTGCCACACCGAAAAACTATTGGGTGATCTTTACTATTGCTCCTACAAAGGATAGTAATTGCATCCGACACGATGTAGACCAAAATCAAAAGCATGTCATTAGACATTGCCTTAACAGTTGCTTGTTCAACGCTTTCCTTTACAACCGGACGGTAGTTTACCGAAAGATAATATACGAAGCAAGTATACTGGACGTGTTGCTTTCCCAATAAAAGGTTAGCAAGTGGGTGACACAAAACCATAAGTTTTGAGCTAAAATTTTCAAATCTGAGACCCACAAAACCCACAAAATTATTTTCCAAACAGCGGTGAAGGGTTATTCCAGAAAAATTATCTAGGGTAAAAGCTAGATTGAATTTTCAAAAGATCAAATGTTTTCATAAAGATCCAATTTCCTTAAGGATCTAAATTTTCATAGTCATGTGAGACTGTAAACCACAATGTTACTATCATTGTTCATACCGCCGTATAAAAATCACTGATGTACAAAGTGTGAAGAATAAAGAAGTGATTCTAGTAAAGTTTATATTCAAGTTCTATATTGCTTGAGGATAAGCAACGCTCAAGTGTGGGAATATTTTATAATGCTAAAAACGAACATATATTTCATAGCATTATCCTTCAAGAAAGACAAGCTTTTAGTTGCAATTGTTCTATTTATAAGTGATATCAGTTTAAATAATAAAAGGTGAAGACAAAAGACAGATTTGACGATTTGAAGACGCAAACGATCAAAATGCTAAAAAGTACAAAGTACAATCCAAGTGGTTCAAATTATTGCTGAGAAACGTCCAAAAATTACAAGAGTACAAGCCGCAAAACGCCAAGTACACGATATTAAATCGTACGAAAGGATGTTCGAAAATCCGAAACCGGGACATGAACCAACTATCAACGCGCGACGCAACGGAACTAATAAAATAAACCAGCAGCCCACGTTTTGCTAAACAAAAATATCTGGATCCAGCTGGCCATGCGATCGCATGGCCTGGAAGAACAAAACCCATGGATCGCATGGCACCCAGGAGATGGCCAAGTCCTATAAATTGCAATGTTTTCTGCCGAGTTTGAGTGCACCTTCATCAACTGATATTCACTATCTCTCAATATATTTATATTTTATAATTTTAATTTTAATATTAAGTTAATAATAATAAGGTTATAGTGGCAAATGTTTTAAGTTTGTAAGTCGAAATTCTGTCCGTGTAACACTACGCGATTAATACTCATTGTAAGTTATGTTCAACCTTTTTAAATTAATGTCTCGTAGCTAATATTATTATGTTTATTTAAGACGAAGTAATCGTGATGTTGGACTAAATATTAAGATGGGGTTATTGGGCTTTAGACCATAATTGGGGTTTGGACAAAAGACCGACACTTGTGGAAATTGGACTATGGGTTATTAATGGGCTTTATATTAATTAAATGATATCTCGTTGATTTAATATAGAGATTTATAATTTGACGTGTTTATATATAACCACATACGCTTGACTGGGTACGATGGGTGGGATATCTATAAATACTAGATGGACATATCGAATAATTCAGGATAAAGGACAATTAACCAGATGGACATATCGACTAATTCAGGATAAAGGACAATTAACCAGATTGACTTCGGGTATAAGGTTAATTTGGCAAAGACTCTCGCACTTTATAATTATGACCGATGGACTATTATGGACAAAACCAGATGGACATATCAAATAATTCAGGATAAAGGACAATTAACCCATGGTAATAAATTAAAATCAACACGTCAAACATCATGATTACGTAAGTTTAAATAAGCATAATTCTTTTATTTTATATCTCATCGCATTTTATTTATCGTCATTTAATTTATCGTACTTTAAATTATTGCACTTTTATTTATCGCACTTTTATTTATCGTCATTTACTTTACGCTTTAAATTAAGTTATATTTATATTTAATATTTTACATTAAGTTTTAATTGTGACTTAAGACATAAAATCGACAAACCGGTCACTAAACGGTAAAAACCCCCTTTATAATAATAATAATACTACTTATATATATATATATATATATATATATATATATATATATATATATATATATATATATACAAATATAGTTTAAAATATATATATAGCGTTAAAGTCAGCTAGCTCCCTGTGGAACGAACCGAACTTACTAAAAACTACACTACTCAACGATTAGGTACACTGCCTATAAGTGTTGTAGCAAGGTTTAGGTATATCCATTCAATAAATAAATAAATAACTTGTGTAAAATTGTATCATATTTAATAGTATTTCGTACTACACCTCGCACACATCAGTGGGGTGGTGGCCGACGGTTTAGGAGAAAGGGGGGACCATTTTGGTCTCATGTGGTGTGGCATGGTGTGGTCCATGGTGGTGGTACATGGAGATGTTGACATGTTGGGTGGTTTGAGACATAATGCAAGCCTTGGTACATAAGCATGCAAGTTAGTTGTCTCATTATTTACATGGGCTAATTATGATTACATGGGCTAATTAATCCATTAAGTAGTCCACTAAGTTGAGTAGGTTGGGCCATGAAAGTCCATTAAAGTGTTTAGTCCATTAAAGTAACTAGTAAGCATTAGTAAACATTAAGCATAATTAAGGAACCAAAAAGCCAAGTAATGGTCGTGAATAAATAACAATTATGTTTACATAGTCATAATATTCCAATTATGACAAAAGTTTAACGTGTACCAAGTACGTAGCTCGCTTTAAACAATAAGTGACACTAACGGTCCTAAATACATTCAAGGATCATGTTAAGAAACTAAGTATTTAAAAAACACGTTGTAAGGCATTAACGAAAGTAATTAACATAATTAATGATCCCAGAATAAAATCTAAATTAGTACGCACAAATACGCAGTTTCGTGAAAGTAATAAATATAATTAAAAGTCAAAAAAGTCGGCTCGTTACATTACCCAACTGTTAAAGAAAATTTCGTCCCGAAATTTAAGCTGAGGTAGATGGTGGAGTCGGGAAAAGGTGAGGATACTTCTGCATCATCTGATCCTCTCGCTCCCAAGTAAACTCAGGTCCTCGTTTTGCATTCCATCAGACTCGAACGATCAGAATCTTGTTACATTTCAAGGTCTTGACCTCACGGTCTATAATTTCAACGGGTTCTTCCACGAAGTGGAGTTTTTCATCAATCGTAAGCTCATCGAGAGGGATGACAAGTTCTGGTTCAGCAAGACATTTCTTCAGATTCGACATATGAAAAGTAGGATGAATGAAGCTCAATTGTGTCGGAAGATCCAAAAGGTAAGCAACGGGTCCAATACGCTCCAAGATTTCAAAAGGACCAATGTATCGCGGATTTAACTTTCCACGCTTTCCAAAACAGATTACACCTTTCCAAGGTGCTACTTTCAACATTACGCGGTCATCCACTTGGAATTTGAAATCTTTGCGTTTAAGGTCGGCATAGCTCTTCTGGCGATCATGGGCCGTTTTGAGCTTCGCTTGAATTTGAACAATCTTCTAGGTTGTTTCATGAACGAGTTCGGGTTCGGTGATTTGCTTTTCATCTACTTCTGAAGCAACCCGTCCTAATCTATAAGGACGAGTACATTAACATATGGTTACATTGCGAGGTATTTGACCTCTATATGATACATTTTACAAACATTTCATTCGTTTTAAAAGACAAACTTTCATTTCATCGAAAGTTGACAAGCATGCATACCATTTTATAATATCCAAACTATGAATGACCTAATCTGTCATTTACTTAATAATAATCTTTATTGAACACAATGACTTGAATGCAACGTCTTTTGAAATATGCCATGAATGACTCCAAGTAATATCTTTAAAATGAGCGAATGCACAGTGGAAGATTTCTTTAATACCTGAGAATAAACATGCTTTCAAGTGTCAACTAAAAGGTTGGTGAGTTCATTAGTTTATCATAATCATTCATTTTCATCATTTTAATAGACCACAAGATTTCCAGATATTTAATTGTACACGTAACCCGAGTACAAAATAATACGCTTAACCCACGAATTAAAAATCATTCATATGGTGAACACCTAGTAATCGACATTAACAAAATGCATCTAGAATATCCCCATCATTCCGGGACTCTCATCGGATATGATAAAATCGAAGTATTAAAGCATCCGTAACCCGGATGGGGTTTGTTAGGCCTAATAGATCTATCTTTAGGATTCGCGTCAATTAGGGTTTCTGTTCCCTAATTCTTAGATTACCAGACTATAAAGGGTGATATTCGATTTGATAATCCAACCATAGAATGTAGTTTCGATTACTTGTGTCTATTTCGTAAAACATTTATAAAAGCAGCGTATGTATTCTCAGTCCCAAAAATATATATTGTAAAAGCATTTAAAAAGGGAGCAAATGAAAACTCACTATACTGTATTTCATAGTAAAAATACATATGACATCATTGAACAGGTGTAGGGTTGGTCTCGGATTCACGAACCTATATCATTTGTATATATATTAACACACATAATTGTAATCGAATAAATTTTTATATATATATATATATATATATATATATATATATATATATATATATATATATATATATATATATAAATTTATTAGTTATATCATTTTTATATTAATAACATATATATTTTCATATATTCATTTTTATATATTTTAATTAAATAAAAATGTAATTTTTGTTATATTATAAGTATTAAATGTATTTTTATATATGTATATATCATTTGTTTGTAAATAAAATTATAATACTAAAATAATATTTGTAATGATTAAAATGATAATAATGATATTACCTAATATTAATAATAATGATAATAATATTTATGATTCCATTAATGATAATAATAATGATATTAATAATAATAATACTTATACCAATAAGAGTAATGATAATAATATTAATTGTATAATAATAAGAATAATTACCTTAATCAATAATAACAATAATTAATAATTAATAATATTAATATTAATAAGACCATAATAATAACAATAATACTAATAATTATATAATGATGATAACATTAATATTATTGATAAAAATAATGATTTGTATTAATGATAGTAATAATATTAATTACTTAACAAATATAACAATAAGTAATAATAATCATAATAATAATAGTAATAGTAATAGTAATAGTAATAGTAATAGTAATAGTAATAGTAATAGTAATAGTAATAGTAATAGTAATAGTAATAGTAATAGTAATAGTAGTAATAATAATAATAATAATAATAATAATAATAATAATAATAATAATAATAATAATAATAATAATAATAATAATAAATATAATAATAATAGAGTACAACCTTTGAAGATCAAGCTTCCTTAAAAAAAAACGCCCTAGACCAGGCTCGAACCCGTGACCTCTCGCTCATCCACAACACCCTTAACCGTCTGCTCTAATCTATTTTTCCGATTAATATCCTAACCTGAAAATATTTAACCCGTTCTATTTAATTTCCACTGCCTTCTTCTTCTTCTTCTTCACTTAGTCCATTCGACCAGAAAACATTAATGATCATAATAGCACATTAGTTGTTGGGTTTTGGTTTTTAAATTGTATCAGATACAATTTGTTATGAGTGATCTGATTTAATTACCGAAAATAAATAAAAAAAACTGAGCAGAAACAGCTCACGCAAGAACACCTTGAACTCCACTTCAATTTCGAATTCTTGAACGTTTTAGATCACGATTCCTAAATAAAATAAATCCTAAATCATTCTTAGAAACTATCTGGATCCTCAATTGATCTTTAAACATCCAAACAAGTTCAGATTTTATCGAAGAACAAGATGTTGACTTTTGAATTTAGAAGTTTGACTCGAAATTTAGAACTCGTTAATAGGAATTGGAAGCTTAGTCTTTGTAGATAGTTTGAGTAGACAATTCCTAACAAGACTACAATATTAGATTTTTAAATTTGTTTCGAATATAAACTATTGCTTAACACAGTCAAGAACATATGAACTCTAAATCAAATTTTTAATTTAAGACAGTTTTAGACAACAATTCCTTCATGAAACAGGTTTTAAATGATCCTTAGAAACTTGCTGAATCATTAATTGATCCAGAAACAACAAATAGAATTAGAATTTTGTGAAGAACAATTTCTTTGACTTTTTAAAATTTAACTTTGACTCAAGAATTAGAATTTAATAGAAAGAATTAGAGCTTGAAAACTTACAGATAGATTAAATAAAGGATTCCTAACATGACTGCAATTTTAGATTTTGCTAATTGGTTTGAAATCAAGCTTTGAAAAAAAAATGCGTACAGGGCAGTTTCTATTTTTCCTTCTTTATTTTTTGTTTCAACTCACGAGTTTCAGTGATTGATATATATAATAAGATTGGATACATGTTGTAACAGATATGTTTGATCATAATTGATTCGTGAAGTGGATGTGTAACAATATTCGACAAGAACAAAAAATATATCAAAAAACAAATAAGCTCGATCGTGATATTTATCAGGCTTTAATCATATATATATCTGCTATATCTGTTATTATATATTTTATATTTAATATTAATAATAAATAAATATAAATACATTAATAATAATAATTTAGTTATTAATATTAGAATTAATAAAAATACTAATAATAATAATATTAATAGTATAAATAATAATAATAATATTAATAATCAAAATAATACTAATAATAAGAGTGATATCAATATTAATGATATTGAATAATAATAACTGAATAAATTTTTTTAAAACTAATAATAATAATCAATAATTCATTTAAACCCTAACTTTAGTAAAGTTATTAAAATTTTGATTTTTTATAATATTAATAATAAATGGAAATTTTATAATATTATTTATATTAATATTGATAATGATAATAATAAGATAATATTGTTAATGATAATAAAAATATTAGTAATAACAATAATATAACAAATTACATGTATCAATTTTCATATCATAATTTTAATAACATTAATAGTACTGATATTTATATTAATAATAATAATGTATGTAATAATAATGTAACAACTATAATTAAACTTGTAATTATATTTTATATATTAATTTTACCATTTATTACTTATGAAATGTTTACTAATTATACAATTGAATATATATATATATATATATATATATATATATATATATATATATATATATATATATATATAATAATAATAATAATAATAATAATAATACTTATACATAGAAATTCTATATATCTATATAGATTTATTACAACATATTTATTTTGTATTTTATTTTATATATTTGATTCTAAATTTTAATTATATTTTTAATATTCCTAATTATTATATATACTTTTTAATAGGATTTCAAAATTTTAAAATACAGTTTGTAGATGAAGCGTGAGATAAAGTACAAAGGTTAAATAAACGTATGAAATTATCTTAATGTAAAATGTTGATTTACTTAACTTGTTGGTATCCAATATCTAAGTTGTTTACACTCCACGTTCTTACTTTCGTATTAAATAAAACGAAAGCTAGAATAGTTATCTTATCAAAGTCACCAGGAAAATATTGTAAAGCATGAATTAGAAATCAAACAGAAATCTCCACTAACCCTTGTCTAGTTCCCGTTAATTGACACCTTTGTTCTTACTTGTAAATCACTTTACCATTTTCCGAATGTTGTTAAAAGAACAGATTTCTTAAATCACAGTGGACCTCACAACAGAGACATGTAATCATATCATAATGTATCTGATAATTCAATCATCTGATATTATCTTTTAATTCCGTCGATAAATATATTAAACATATATTGAAACAATTATGTTCATGTAAAGTATTATGCATCTAATACTTTGTTAACATTTCTAATTAATATAACTATATATTATATATACATATCTATACACACATAAAAGTTCGTGAATCGGTCGAGCATGGTCAAAGGGTAAATGAATACGTGAACACAGTTCAAAGTTTTTGAGACTTCAACATTACAGACTTTGCTTATCGTGTTGAAAACATATAAAGATTAAGTTTAAATTTGGTCGGAAATTTTCGGGTCGTCACAGTACCTACCCGTTAAAGAAATTTCATCCCGAAATTTGAGTGAGGTCGTCATGGCTAACAATAATCATGTTTTCATGACGAATATGAGTTGATAGAGTTTTATCATCATCGAATAATATAGATAAAATAATTCAATTATGTGAAGCTTACAAGTGAAGCTGTCACAAAAGATTGAGATTGAGATTTAACTTTTGACATAGTCACGATTGAATTCCGGAATTCAATGGATTTAATGAAAATCATCGAAATCTATATGAGATTTGATTCTTCGGTAATTAAGGAAATTAGAATCCTCTTTGATTAAATGCGTCAATATGTTTCGATTGCTCTGTCAGATATTTCACTATAAATCCACCCTCTTCGTTTTCATTATATTTTGGAGCTCCATACATTTGTTTTCTTTTCCCGACTTTAAGTCAAGCGAATAATGGTCCAGAATTCGTAGATACGAATTTCGGAATAAACATAACTAACGTTCCAAGAGAGAAATTTTAATAGCACGATCTTGATTTGTTTAATTTACCAAAATTCAAGAGAAAAGATAGGACTATCAGGAAGATATGTTCTCGATATGTTTGAAGATTAGATAGAATGTAAGAGTCGTGTAACATGGCACATGATGACGTTATGGTCTGTGAGTCATCACGTTCCATTTGAAACTTAGCATGACTTGCTGTAATATAATCACATTGATCAAGTGTCATTATATTATACTAACTCATGCTTCAGTTCCCAACACCACTTCAAAAACATTTATTTTTAAATTCGGATTTTTCCAAAATTTAGAAACTAAAACAGTTTCCTTTATAATGTAACGCAGATAGCGCGAAGAAACAAATATATTCGGATAAGAATAGTTATGAAAATATTTTCAGAAATATCGAGGATATTTATAATGAAAGATATGATGATATCTTAGAATATTTAAGATAAGAGGATGATGAAAAATATTGTCCTCAAGGGTTTAGAGTGAGGAGCAAAATATTCGTTAAAGATTTTAGCAGACACTGAATCATTTGGATTCTTTGAAGGTAGATTTAGTCCGTGTGATTTGTCCATAGCCTCCTTCAGGGTTTGCTCAATCTGTTTTTCAGTACCAATTTTTCTTTTGAGCTTTTCCAACCTACCATTCTTTATCATCAAACTCTTGACTGTTAATGTTGTCTACATTCCTGGTTGTTTTATCAGCTTTTTTCACAACTTCATAATACTGATTCATAGGCTTGAGTGTTATTCAGAATTTTAGAATTATAATTCCAGGAGATAACGTTATATGTATATATATAATTGTTATCTTAGAAACGCTGCGATATTCGAGAATAATTATTGATACTTCTTGGTATTTGGTATGGCAATTATCGTTACAAGATGTAGATGAGTAGATGATGAGGTTTTAATGAGTACATATAATGATCTTTCAGAGAGACTTACGCCAAAGAGTAACGAAGTTGCTGATACATCTGCTGATAATGTGGTGAAATATAAAAGGTTCCCCGATAACAATAAAGGGCAACTTTTATATCAAAGTTATAATATAAGACTAATCCGGATAAAAGTCAAAGTTGACTTGCTGAAGCTGTGACAAAACTGGCTATTTTGAAAAGGAATTGCAATGTTATTTTCGGTAACAACAATGCCAAAGGAGCTAGCACAGATACGTGTTAAACGTTTACTCAGGTTTCGAGTGTTTTCAGGTGCATAACTATATGCATCAATCTTTTCTTCCATAGATGAAGTGCGGTTGGTTCATCCTCTCGATTGAGGTGTTTTCAAGAATCATGAAAGATTTGAACGCAGATTGTAATCGTCAAGATACAAATAAGGTTTAAGATGAAATCAAGTGGCAAACTTGAAGAAATGTTTAGTTTCATATGTTATAAATGATATTTTAATTCATTTTAATTGTCCAATGTTAGTAGTCCACAGTTAGTAGTCCACAGTTAGTAATTCAATAATTCATATATAGTTTAATATATAATATTCAAATTAATTAATACGTGTCATGACCCATTGTATACATGTCTCAGACTAAATCACAACTCAAAGTATATATATATATATAAGTATATATATATATATATATATATATATATATATATATATATATATATATATATATATATATATTATTTGAGAATCAACCTCAACCCTGTATAGCTTACTCGAGCATTATCGCATATAGAGTGTCTATGGTTATTCCAAATAATATATATATATATATATATATATATATATATATATATATATATATATATATATATATATATATATATATATATATATATATATATGACGTCGATATGATATGTCAAAACATTGTATACGTGTCCCGATTTATCCGGCGATATCTAAAGTGCTTAAAATAAATAACAGAAATTAAATGACAATAATTAAAATTACGAGAATTAAAATTGCGATAAATAAATTGCGATAATTAAAATGTAACAGGGAATTAGCAGTTAGCTAGGAACAGTTAACTAGGAATAGTTAGCGTGGATTCTTAACATAATTTCTCATAGTTAATTTGTTTGTTTCTAACAAATTTTATTTTGTCCAATGTTTTCTTCATTATGCCACTTGTTGGATTCTGATAGGTCAAAATCCAAATATGAAATTGAATGAAAATTGTTATTTTATGGCGAACGGATTCGTATATCTGTGGATGTAAGTAGGATAGTAAATGACTGTTGAATCAGATTCGAAGATTGTACAATGTAACTTATTAATGTGAAATCTAAATATTTCTCGGGTGTTACATACCCATTAAAATATTTTCACCATTAACAGTTTGTACAAAAGAATTTTTAATTACAATCTTTATGAAAACATATATACATATATATTTTCTTCAGATGTAATCATGGATTTAATGAGTCAATATGATATTAAACTCATTTGATTTACAGTTAGAACTAGAGTGCATAATCTCTAAAACATTAGAGATTAAATAATCGCCATGTCGAACGAAGATAAATGATGTAGAACGTCATGTAGAACGATGATTATGCTCGAGGTACAGATTGTGATGTTGAGGCGTGTGTTGTTGATGGTACGGGTGCTGTTACTGATGGTACTGTTGGTGCAGATGATGTTGCTGAAGCTGGTAAATTTTGCACCATATTCTCCAAATTAATTACTCGAGCGCGAAGTTCGTTGACTTCTTCTATATTCCGGGATGTTTGTCGGTCAGAACGAGCTGATGAATAAGGTTTAGAATTTTAGATAGAATATAATCGTGGCGAGATATTCGGGAAATCAGGGTGAAAATGGTGTTTCGGACTGGTTCGCCGGTAAGTGCTTCAGGTTCTTCGCCGAGAGGGGAGTGTGATGAATGGAAGGGATCACCTTCTTCTTGTCTCCAATAATTAAGTAGGCTACGAACCCATCCCCAATTCATCCCCATATCATAATGTGTCTGATAATTCAATCATATGATATTATCTTTTAATTCCGTTGATAATTATATTAAACATATATTGAAACAATTATGTTCATGTAAAGTATTATGCATCTAATACTTTGTTAACATTTCCAGTTAATATAACTATATATTATATATACATATCTATACACACATAAATGTTCGTAAATCGTTAGCATGGTCAAAGGGTAAATGAATATGTGAACACAGTTCAAAGTTTTTGAGACTTCAACAACAGACTTTGCTTATCGTGTTGAAAACATATAAAGATTAAGTTTAAATTTGGTCAGAAATTTCCGGGTCGTCACAACTTCGGCCCAACAAATAGGAGAACAACACTTGCGGCCATACAACGCTTCGAAAGGTGCGGCATTAATACTCGAATGATAGCTATTGTTGTAAGAAAATTCGGCTAGCGGCAAATGCTTTTCCCAAGCTTTTCCGAAATCAATAACACAAGCACGCAACATGTCCTCCAAAGTTTGAATCGTGCGTTCGCTTTGTCCGTCGGTCTGCGGGTGATATGCGGTACTCATGTCGAGATGTGTTCCCAAAGTTTCTTGTAAGGAACGCCAAAATCTAGAGGCGAAACGGGCATCTCAATATGAAATAATCGATAAGGGCACACCATGACGAGATACAATTTCCTTTATGTATAGTTGAGCGAGTTTTTCCATCGTATCAGTTTCTTTCATGGCTAGGATGTGAGCAGATTTGGTAAGACGGTCAATAATAACCCAGATAGTATCGTATCCGCCCACCGTCTTTGGTAGTTTCGTAATGAAGTCCATTGTTATCCTTTCCCACTTCCATTGCGGGATTTTGGGTTACTGAAGTAACCCAGATGGCCTTTGATGTTCGGCCTTAACCTTTGAACAAGTCAAACACTTCCCAACGTAACTAGCAACATCCTTCTTAAGATTTGGCCACCAATACTGTTCCTTGAGATCGTGGTACATCTTACCGGCTCCTGGATGAATCGAATATCTTGACTTGTAGGCTTCGTCTAGGATGAGGCTTCGTAAATCTCCATAGCTAGGTAACCAAATTCTTCCGGCGAAAAATCGGAGTCCAGTCTCCTTAACCTCGAATCGAGAGACGAGAATCTTCAAATGTTCATGAGAAATATTCTCCTATTTGAGAGCCTCATCTTGGGCTACTCGGATTTGGCTATTGAGATTCGAATGGATGGTGATGTTCAAGTCTCGGACACGAAGAGGTACCATTCTTTCCTTTCGGCTCAAAGCATCGGCAACAACATTTGCCTTGCCAGGATGATAACGAAGTTGACAATCATAGTCGTTCAACATCTCGATCCACCGTCGCTGTCTCATGTTCAGTTGTTTCTGATCGAATATGTGTTGGAGGCTTTTGTGGTCGGTGAAGATAGTGCTCTTAGTTCCATAAAGGTAGTGTCTCCACAGTTTGAGCGCAAAGATGACAGCTCCAAGTTTGATATCGTGCGTTGTGTAATTTCGCTTGTGAATCTTCAGTTGACGAGAGGCATAACCAATAACTTTCGTCTGTTGCATCAATACACACCCAAAACCATGTTTCGAGGCATCGCAATACACAACAAAATCATCACTGCCTTTGGGAAGGGATAAGATAGGAGCGGTGGTTAATTTCTGCTTCAGGGTTTGAAATGCCGACTCTTGTTCGGTTGTCCAAACAAACTTCTTACCTTTGTGAGTCAATGCGGTTAATGGACGTGCAATCAGAGAGAAACCTTCAATGAACCTTCGATAGTAACCGGCGAGACCTAAAAATTAGCGGATATGAGTAGGAGTAGTGGGAGTTTCCTACTTGCTGATGGCTTCGATCTTTGCGGGATCGACTTTGATACCTTGATCACTTACGACATGGCCAAGAAATTGAACTTCCTTCAACCAAAATTCACACTTGGAGAATTTGGCATAGAGTTGCTCTTGTCTTAAGAGCTCAAGCACGAGTCAGAGATGTTGTTCGTGTTCTTCTTCACTTTTAGAGTAGATTAGGATATCATCTATGAAGACGATAATGAATTTGTCTAGGTACGGCTTGCATACACGATTCATGAGGTCCATAAACATAGGAGGTGCGTTAGTTAAACCGAATGGCATCACAAGAAACTCATAATAACCAAAATGAGTTCAGAACGCAGTCTTAAGTACGTCGCTCTCCTTCACCCTCAACTGGTGATAATCGGATCGCAAATCGATCTTAGAGTAAATGCTGGATCCTTGCAGCTGATCAAATAGGTCGTTAATCCTGGGAAGGGGATACCGATTCTTGATCGTCAACTTGTTGAGTTCGCGGTAATCAATACACATGCGGAAAGATCCGTCCTTCTTCTTTACAAATAAAACAGGTGCGTCCCAAGGCGAAGATCTTGGTTGTATGAATCCACTATCTAGCAGTTCTTGTAGTTGACTCTGCAACTCTTGCATTTTGGAAGGTGCGAGTCGTAAGTTGTGTGAGCTACAGGTGTGGCTCCTGGTACTAGATCAATCTGAAACTCTACTGATCTCGGTGGGGGTAATCCTGAAAATTCTTCTGGAAAGACGTCGGGAAATTCGTTCACAATTTGTACATCATCTATGCTTTTCTCCTCCGTTTCTAACTTCTTGACGTGCGCCAGAACAGCAAAACGCCCCTTTTTCATAATCTTTTGTGCCTTTATGTAGCTAATAAGGTTCAACTTTGGGCTATATCTCTCCCCGTATACAATTAATGGTACACCATGAAACAACCCAACCCGTATTCAACCGGATAATTTTTTTTTTTTAGTAACGAACATTAACGTGCCATTGGAATGATATAAACCATTCCATACAACCCATTAAAATGTACAACAAGTTTAGTGTTTACAAAAGGCACTAGGGCCATTAATCAAATGTAATACAAATTCGACCCATTTGAAATGATAGTTTTAATTCAAACTACACCCGAGCATGGTTTGGGGCTAAACTACCCAAAAGCATAGGGTCATCTTCCAAAAGCTTTAACTAGCGAGCATCATGGGAATCTAATGCCCAATAACCCCTTTTCCTTTCTTCGCGTTCGCACATAAAAATGTAAACAACGAGAGGGTAAGCTAAAGCTTAGTGAGTGCAAAAATTATACATACATATATATAACCCATCTACTTACAATCGCACCCACCAAATACCTCTTACAAAAATATAACCCAATAGCATGCAGTCATACTCATAATGCTAACAACTCGAACATTAACACAACACCACATTAGCATATACTAAATACAATATATATACACATATATGTAGCATGCTTATCCAACGTTCAACAACATAATATGGTTAACCATAATGCTATGGTGCTACCGGCACGTGGTTCACACCCTACGTATTTGAGTCTCACTCTTTTATAGTGCTACCGGCACGTGGTTCACACTTTGGCGCTACCGGCACGTGGTTCACGCCTCATTTTATAGTGCTACCGGCACGTGGTTCACACTTGATGCTACCGGCACGTGGTTCACATCATAATAATCGTCACATACATGTTATGGTACTACCGGCACGTGGTTCATACCATAACGTTCACAAATAAATACGCCATATACATGTACGCATAATTATTCCACTCACCTTATAGACTAGGCGATGAATTAACAACTCCGCAAGCTTTAAAGTGAAGTACCTAATACAATAAGTACACATTCAATACACAACTAGTGGAATTACCCACAATACTCACTCTTGAGCATTTAATGACCTAATTTGCATTAAATGGCTCAACTCACCAAAATCGCCCATTAATGGCTAAGATTTGTCATAAATCACTATGAACAAGTGATGTAAGTCTACTAACACCAACTAACCCGAACTATGGGCATTTCATACCCATTTCACCCAATTAGGTCAACTATTACTCATTTGACTCATTTTGACACTTACACTTGCAATTTTAGTCAAACATGACCCATTAACAATTTTTTCTTCATTTACAAGTGTATTAGTGACTAACAACACCATCTAACACTTACAAATCTCGATTTACATAACCAAACCCTAGATTATAGTTATTAGGGTTTCCTTACATCAATATAACCCAAATTCGCCTATTTAACCCCCAAATGGGTCTTACAAGTCTTAAATGGCCCAAACCCTAGCCATAAATTAACTAAAACTTAAAACATGGAGTTAAGACTTACCAAAACTATTGGGTCGTAGCTAAGAACCAGGAGAACAACTTTACTTCTTGCTCCAAAGATCGATTCACAATTCTTCACTCTCGAATCTTACTTTTAATTTAAATGGGTTTTATGTTTTGAGAGTAAATAGAAGAAGAAATGAGAAAAGAAATTGAATAAATGAAATAAGTGGTTGAGGTTTAAAGCTCCAATCAGATCCATATGCGAAAAGATGAAAATACCCTTGGACCACCCCTTTTTAAATTGGAAAAACGGGTCAGATCTGCAGCTTTGTCGCGTCGCGACCTCAATTGTCGCGGCGCGGCAATACACTGGATTTTTGAGCTGTCTTAATTCACTCCTGACTTTGATTTGCTTTATTTGTCGCGGCGCGCCCAAGATCTCTGCGGTGCGGCAATGGCCTGTAACTGGCCATTTCAACTATTTTAAATCAACAATGATTTATTCGACTTGTACACCTCGTTCACGCTTCCTATATTCGTTTAGATGAAACAACCCAACCCGTATTTAAACTGGCCCGTAAATTTTTTTTCTTTAATACATTAATATTTAGGTCCCATTTATGTTTCCAAAAACATCTTTAACACAATAACAAGTTCAATAAGCTTTAAAACATGTAATACATAGTTTAAATTTCCGAACGGGTAAACACGACCCGACTATTTTAATGTCCAACAAAACCGAGCATGGTGATTGGGGATACGCTACCCAATCCTAATCGATCCAAAAGCACGTCTTCTAAAGCAAACTACGCAAGTCCACTATTCCCCACGCTTACCCGAGCCACCTCCTCCATGCAAATCTATAAAAATGTAAACAACGAGAGGGTAAGCTAATGCTTAGTGAGTGAGAATATACTACATACATATATATATGCATAAAATGGACACGCCACACATGTAATCAAATAACGCAAACCGGAGCATCCAAGCATAAAGGCAAGCTAAGCTAAGCGTACCGTACGATCACTAAGTAACAAGCTAAAATAACCACAATAAAGTAAGTTCACCAACGACGATGTGAACAACGCCAATAAGCTACACCCAGAGGGTTAGCTACATCACAACAATACGACAATATATAAAACAATATATGAACGTCTAAGGTTAACCCCTTAACCCAATACCAAAACCGATTACCAATTACCAAAATGAAGATTGGCCGAACTACACGAGCCTTAGTAAATCCGCATCCACACGAGACTACTATCTTCAATACCACAACAACATCGAGTTGGCCGAAAAACACGAGCCTTAGTGAATCCGAAACCACACGAGATCACTACCTCAATAAGATGACTGAACCACACGAGTCATCATGAATCCACATACACACGTGATCCACTTCTCCAATCACAACTCAATACCAACCCTTCGCCATTGGGGTTGTATAATCCACATCACAAGCACATGTGATAACGTACACACATAGCGTGCACCTCGCGAAAGGTGGTCAACCAAAACGCACAACCGTGCCAATTGGACCTATAGACAAGTCCACCAAATCCACCTATATGTGAAGTGAGCTCTATAACCGAGAACCACTTCACCCGACCCGCACCCATCCTACACATACATATGCACATAGGATATTAACACTGATAATGCTAAAAATGAACATATATTTCATAGCATTATTCCTCAAGAAAGACAAGCTTTTAGTTGCAATTGTCCTATTTACAAGTGATATTCGCTTAAATAATAAAAGGTGAAGACAAAAGACAGATTCGACGAATTGAAGACGCAAACGACCAAAAAGCTCAAAAGTACAAAATACAATCAAAGAGGTTCCAATTATTGATAAGAAACGTCTCAAAATTACAAGATTACAAGATTCAAAACGAAAAGTACAAGATATTAAATTGTACGCAAGGACGTTCAAAAATCCGGAACTGGGACCAGAGTCAACTCTCAACGCTCGACGCAACGGACTAAAAATTATAAGTCAACTATACACATAAATATAATATAATTTATAATTAATTCTTAAAATTAATATATATATTATATTATATTATAAAACCGTCAGCAGAAGAAAACAACCAAATGTGAGCCTCCCCAGCTGGCCATGCGATCGCATGGCCTGGAAGGCATAAATCCATGCGATCGCATGAGCCCCAGTTCCAGCCCACATGCCTATAAAAATCGAGCTTTGGTGCACCACAAAAACACATTTTTTCTTCTTCACTCAACGTAGTATATGTATATATAATTTATATTTTAATTTTAATTTTAATTTTAAATCCTAATAATAAGGGTGTGTTAGCGAATGTTGTAAGGGTGTAAGTCAAAATTCTGTCCGTGTAACGCTACGCTATTTTTAATCATTGTAAGTTATGTTCAACCTTTTTAATTTAATGTCTCGTAGCTAAGTTATTATTATGCTTATTTAATCCAAAGTAATCATGATGTTGGGCTAAAAATATTAAAATTGGGTAATTGGGCTTTGTACCATAATTGGGGTTTGGACAAAAGAACGACACTTGTGGAAATTAGACTATGGGCTATTAATGGGCTTTATATTTGTTTAACTAAATGATAGTTTGTTAATGTTAATATAAAGATTTACAATTGGACGTCCCTATAAATAACCATATACACTCAATCGGACACGATGGGTAGGATATTTATATGTACGAATAATCGTTCATTTAACCGGACACGGGAATGGATTAATAGCCACTAGAATTATTAAAATAGGGGTGAAATTATGTACAAGGACACTTGGCATAATTGTTAACAAAGTATTAAAACCTTGGGTTACACTCAGTCGACATCCTGGTGTAATTATTAAACAAAGTAATAAAACCTTGTTACAGTTTAAGTCCCCAATTAGTTGGAATATTTGACTTCGGGTATAAGGATAATTTGACGAGGACACTCGCACTTTATATTTATGACTGATGGACTGTTATGGACAAAAACCAGACGGACATATTAAATAATCCAGGACAAAGGATAATTAACCCATGGGCATAAAACTAAAATCAACACGTCAAACATCATGATTACGGAAGTTTAAATAAGCATAATTCTTTTATTTCATATTTAATTTCCTTTATTTTATATTTAATTGCACTTCTAATTATCGCATTTTTATTTATTGTTATTGTATTTAATTGCACTTTTAATTATCGTACTTTTTAATTATCGCAAGTTTATTTTATCGCACTTTTATTTATCACAATTTCATTATCGTTATTTACTTTACGCTTTAAATTAAGTCTTTTATTTATTTAATATTTTACATTTGGTTTTAACTGCGACTAAAGTTTTAAAATCGACAAACCGGTCATTAAACGGTAAAAACCCCCCTTTAAAATAATAATATTACTTATATATATATTCGTATTTTTATAAATTAAACTAATATAGCGTTAAGCTTTGATTAAAAGATTTTCCCTGTGGAACGAACCGGAATTACTAAAAACTACACTACTGTACGATTAGGTACACTGCCTATAAGTGTTGTAGCAAGGTTTAAGTATATCCATTCTATAAATAAATAAATATCTTGTGTAAAATTGTATCGTATTTAATAGTATTTCCTGCTAAAATTTAAGCTATTTTATATACACCTCGCATAACTATCAAGTATTTTTGGCGCCGCTGCCGGGGAACTTAAAAATTTAGCTTAAAAGCCGGAAGCGCAACGCTATATAAAAAAAGATTTTTTTTTTTTTTGTAAAAATACGTTTTAAAAATTCAAAAATTTATATATTTTTAAGAGTTTGTTAAATATATAAGTTTTATAAAGTTTCTTTATTTTTATTTTTAGTATTTAAAAATATAAATTTTATTTAAATATTGTGTTTTTTTTATAACACATCAAAACAGCAAAACAGAAAAAAATATATATATATAAAAGTTTACGGGCTACACTGTAGCAGCCCAACCCATCTGGCCCGATTTTCTACGTCATGCGATCGCATGAATATATAGCATACACTCCATGCGATCGCATGGAGTGATTTGACTCGTCTGAAACATAAGCTGTACGAAATTAGAGTTTATAATAATAATTATTATTAATTAATAACCCTAATTAGGTTATAATTATTTTATTATTTAGTTTAGTTTATTTATAATTTATATTTTAAGTCTAAATTAGTTTTAATAATTTATAAAATTAATAGTTTTATAAAATAAATAATATAAAAATAATATTTTAATAAAAATTGTAATTTTTACAACTTTTTATATATTTTTATATTTTGTCCCTTTTTAATAGTTTTAGCGTATCTTTTGTATTTTTCGCTCGAATTTAGTTTTAATTCATAGTTTTTGCCATAGTTATTTTTATTTCTAGATTTTTAGGCCTTGCCGTAAAATCCCTTAAGTGCTTTTTCTTTAGACTAAAATTTAGGTGCTTTTGAATTTTGCGACGCCTTTTTAAGTTTTAGTTTCTTTTTAAGTTATTGCCATTTGGGATATAGTTTTACTTGTAAGCTTTAATATTTTTAGAAGCAACTTTTAATTTTTAGTTTTTAGTGCCTTTTTAAGTTTCAACGCGCTACTTTCTTATTTTTATTTTTCGACGCCTTTTACCTATGTATCAATTATCACTCCAATTAGTAATCTCAATTTGCGATTATAATTTTAAGTTAGTGATAGTAATAAGATTGGGTTAGTCGAGTGTTTTTAAGTTCTATAAGTCATTTCTTTTTATTTCTTATTTTCCGACGCCTTTTATTTTTCAACCCTTTTCTTTTTTCTTTTTCGACGCGCTCTTTTTCTTTCTTATTTCTCGCTATTCTAGTTTTTAGGACATAGATTTTTATTCTACTTCTTATCTAAATTTCTTAAAATTACAAAAATTTATTTTAAGTGGTTAAATTGATAGACATCAAAATTTTCTGGTTCGTAGTAATAGTTGGATTTATACGTGGACCGGGTTATTGGAGCTAAACAGTCCTCAATTATATTGAGACCAAACGAATCCTGCCCCTCTGCTGCATCTTTTGGCTATTCGAAACGTGGGCAAAATCAGAAAAGTCTATTAATTGGATAACTTATATAATTTTTCTTTCCTTTTTAAAAACTAATAGGATATTCAGTGAATGCACCGAGCAAGACGTTCACCACCTTTTGTACGTTCACCACCTGTAACTAGATCAAGACATTTAGCAAATATTACCGCCGTTGATTTTTCTTTAGAATCTTCATCCAGTCGACCAAGTACTCCAATTCAAATTTTCGATAATCCATTTTTTGAACCCGACCTCACAATTGAGAATCCGGAGAATATTCAGGGATGATTCATAGATCCTGAACCATTAAATTTACCTCCGGAACCACCAATCATTCAAACAACGATTGTTGAGGAATGAACCATTAAATCAGAATCCTCTAGTGATTCCGATTCAACAAATTCAATTATGGAGAATCTAGAACCTTTAAGTATGGAAGACCGAATGAGAGCTAAACGTACTGGCCAAGGTCACGCAATTACTCATCCAGACATTAATGCGCCAGATTATGAAATCAAAGGACAAATTCTACACATGGTGACTAATCAATGCCAATTTAGTGGTGCACCGAAGGAAGATCCAAATGAACATCTACGTACCTTTAATAGGATCTGCACACTATTTAAACTCCGAGAAGTAGAAGATGAACAAATATATCTCATGTTATTTCCCTGGACTTTAAAGGGAGAAGCCAAAGATTGGTTGGAATCGTTACCTGAAGGGGCGATTGATACATGGGACGTTTTAGTTGAAAAATTTCTTAAACAATTCTTTTCGGCATCTAAAGCCGTAAGACTTCAAGGAGAAATTGTTACGTTCACACAGAAACCGAATGAAACTCTATATGAGGCGTGGACAAGATTTGGAAAGTTATTAAGAGGATGTCCGCAACATGGTTTAGACACCTGTCAAATAGTACAAATATTCTACCAAGGATGCGACGTCACTACAAGAAAAGACATAGATATAGCAGCTGGTGGTTCTATTATGAAGAAAACCGAAACTGATGCTTATAAAATTATTGATAACACTGCTTCCCACTCACATGAGTGGCACCAAGAAAAAGATATCGGTAGATCATCTAAAGCAGCTAGAGCCGATTCTAGCCATGACTTAGATTCCATTTCCGCAAAGATAGATGCTGTCGAGAGACGAATGGAAAAGATGACTATGGATATTCACTCAATACGAATTAGTTGTGAGCAGTGTGGAGGACCACATTTGACAAAAGATTGTCTCAGTATTGAATTAACAATGGAACAAAGAGAGAATATTTCATACATAAACCAAAGGTCTGGAAATAATTATCAGAATAATTATCAACCGCCAAGACCAATCTACAATCAAAACCAGAATTATAATCAAAATATTCCATACAACAACCAACAAGGTCCTAGCAATCAACAAGTATCCAACAATACTTACAATCAGCAAAGACCTAATTTCCAAAACAAACCACCACAAACCGATGATAAAAAGCCAAATTTAGAAGATATGATGACGAAGCTAGTTGAAACTCAAACGCAGTTTTTCACATCTCAAAAACAAACTAATGAACAAAATGCTCAAGCATTTAGAAATCAACAAGCTTCTATTCAAAACTTGGAACAAGAAGTAAGTAACCTAGCAAGGTTAATAGGTGAAAGAAAATCGGGAAGTTTACCTAGTGATACAAATGGTGAAGAATTTAGCATATCTAGGCATTCCTGAAATCACAATCTGCAATGCAACAACCGCAATCTGCAGATGATACATGTTATTATATTCAAACTATAGATTCACATGCAGAATTGTTAGAAGAATTTCCAGAATTACAAGGAACAGGAGAATATTCTTTAGGAGAAGGAACTGAACCAATTGATGAAGTTGAAATGTTAGCTACACTTATAGCTAATGGATATGAACCAACAACAGAAGAAATTCAAATGCTAAAAGAAGAAGACAGATATCGATATAAATCATCGATAGAAGAACCACCGAAATTAGAGTTAAAGCCACTTCCAAACCATTTGGAATACGCTTATTTACATGGTGAATCTGAATTACCTGTAATAATATCGTCTTCTCTTACTGAAAATGAGAAATCACAACTCATTTCTGTGTTGAAAGCTCATAAACCAGCCATTGCATGGAAGATTCATGATATTAAAGGAATAAGTCCTTCGTATTGCACACATAAAATCCTTATGGAAGAAGGTCATAAAACGTATGTGCAACGCCAACGAAGACTAAATCCGAATATGCAAGATATAGTTAAAAAAGAAATTATTAAACTGCTAGACGCAGGTCTAATTTATCCAATTTCTGATAGTCCATGGGTAAGCCCAGTTCAATGCGTGCCTAAGACGGGTGGCATGACTATCATTACAAATGAAAAAAATGAGCTTATTCCTACTAGGACTGTAACAGGATGGCGTGTGTGTATTGATTATAGAAAATTAAATGACGCCACAAGAAAAGATCACTTTCCCTTACCTTTCATTGATCAAATGTTGGAAAGGCTAGCCGGAAATAGTTACTATTGTTTTCTTGATGGATTTTCCGAATATTTTCAAATTCCAATAGCACCCGAAGATCAAGAGAAAACCACGTTCACGTGCCCTTATGGTACTTTTACTTACAAACGCATGCCATTTGGACTTTGAAACGCCCCTACAACCTTTCAAAGGTGTATGATGGCGATTTTTCACGACATGATAGAAGAATGCATGGAAGTTTTCATGGATGACTTTTCAGTCTTCGGTGATACATTTGAATCATGTCTAGTTAATCTTGAACGAATGTTGATTAGATGCGAACAATCAAATCTAGTACTTAATTGGGAGAAATGCCATTTCATGGTTAAAGAAGGCATCGTTCTTGGACATAAAATCTCAAAGGAAGGAATTGAAGTGGATAGAGCTAAAGTAGATGTAATTACTAAACTTCAACATCCCACCAATGTTAGAGGAGTTAGGAGTTTTCTAGGGCATGCCGGTTTTTACCGACGTTTCATAAAAGATTTTTCTAAAATTGCCACTCCTATGAATAAACTCCTAGAAAAAGATGCTCCATTCATCTTTTCAGATGAATGCATAAATCTTTTAATATTCTTAAAGAGAAACTCACTAATGCGCCGATCATGATAACACTAAATTGGAATCTACCATTTGAACTAATGTGCGATGCAAGTGATTTTGCAATGGGAGCCGTTTTAGGACAAAGGATTGAAAAACGATTTCAACCTATATATTATGCTAGTAAGACATTACAAGGAGCACAAACGAATTACACAACTACTGAAAAAGAACTCCTTGCTATTGTCTTTGCTTTTGAAAAATTTCGTTCATATCTTGTTCTAGCAAAAACGGTGGTCTATACCGACCATTCTGCTCTTAGATACCTATTTTCAAAACAAGATGCCAAACCAAGATTAATCCGTTGGATCTTACTCTTACAAGAATTCGATATTGAAATTCGAGATAAAAGAGGAGCAGAAAATCTCGCAGCTGATCATCTTTCTCGTCTTGAAAATCCTGAATTAGAAGTTCTAAATGAATCGGCCATACAAGCCAACTTTCCTGATGAATATCTATTGAAGATAGATTATAATGAAATTCCATGGTTTGCAGACTATGCAAACTATTTAGTATGTGGATTCCTTGAAAAAGGATTATCGTACCAAAAACGAAAGAAATTCTTCAGTGATATAAAACACTATTTCTGGGAAGATCCACATCTGTTTAAAAGTTGTCCCGATGGAATAATACGCCGATGTGTATTTGGAGATGAAGCTAGTAAAATTTTAAACCATTGTCACACAGGACCAACAGGAGGGCATTATGGGCCTCAACTAACAGCAAGAAAAGTTTATGAAGCTGGATTCTATTGGCCTATAATTTACAAAGACGCACACCTTCTTTGCAAATCCTGTGATGCTTGTCAAAGGGCCAGAAAAATAAGTCAACGTGATGAAATGCCACAAAATGTCATTCAAGTATGCGAAGTATTTGACATTTGGGGTATTGACTTTATGGGTCCATTTACAAAATCTCATAATAATCTCTATATTCTCGTAGCCATTGATTATGTATCTAAATGGGCGGAAGCACAAGCTCTCCCAACTAACGATGCATGAGTTGTACTTAACTTTTTAAAACGTCTTTTTGTAAGGTTTGGAACACCGAAAGCTTTAATAAGTGATCGGGGTACTCATTTCTGTAATAATCAACTTGAGAAAGTTCTCAAAAGATATGGAGTAACTCATAAAATCTCCACCGCATATCATCCACAAACAAGTGGACAAGTTGAAAATACCAACCGAGCTTTAAAATGTATTCTAGAGAAAACCGTAGGATCAAATCCGAAGGAATGGTCCATTAAATTGGAGGATGCACTCTGGGCTTTTAGAACAGCCTACAAAACTCCAATTGGAACCACACCTTTTAAACTTGTCTACGGAAAAGCATGTCATCTTTCAGTAGAAATTGAACACAAAGCATTTTGGGCTTTGAAGACATGTAATCTTGATTTACATGAAGCTGGACGTCTACGATTAAGTCAACTAAACGAATTAGAAGAATTAAGACATGAAGCATACGAAAATTCATTAATCTATAAAGAAAGAACGAAGAAATGGCATGATAAAAGAATCAGAAGTTCAAAAGAATTTAAAGAAGGAGACAGAGTTCTTCTTTTCAATTCACGATTCAAGCTATTTCCTGGAAAATTGAAATCAAGATGGTCTGGAGCATTCATAGTCAAAAGAGTTTTCCCATACGGAACAGTAGAATTAATAAATTCAAATGGAATTGAATTTAAAGTTAATGGTCACAGAGTTAAACATTACATAGATAGTCCAATGGAAATCGACAACGAAGCTAATCACAATTTCGATACCACCGCTAACTAAGTGTGGGGAGAATCAAGTCTTTAAAGGATAATATGTATTTCTGTTAGAGTTAGATTGTCTGTTTTCGTGTAGTTCTCGAAAATGGAACCCGAATGTTCTTTCCCTAGCAGACCCTAAAGAACTAGTCTTCTCCCCCCATTCTGAATTTTTATTTTTTTTTAGGAAATGAAGACTGCCTGTGAACTAAACCATGGTCTAATGCTACACGCTTTGATCACTAAACGTAATAATGACACACTTCCGAGTGAAATAGTATCAGTAATCAGAGAAAGATTGGACGGAGTAAGAAAACAATCCAGATGCGAAGATAATAAGTTACAATTTGGTAAAGGAAAATCAAAATCCGCAGCGAAAAGAAGAGCACGACACCTAGAAAGATGTCACAAATGCGGAAAATGGTCACATGGAGATAAATGTTCAAATAATCAAACCTATTCAAATACCGAATTTGTTACTTTATGCAGAGACGGACCGTTCATATGTTTAGAAGAAAAAACACTGAATGCTCGAGGTTACGCCTATGTAGCCATGGAAAACCAATTAAACTGACTATCTTATGAATGGGATAGATCATATAACTAAAGAATACTATCTCACAGGTAAGTCTGTACAGTTTTTATTTTTTTTTATTATTTTTAACCTTTTGATAATAAACGCTAATTTGTTCGCTATAAAGTATTAAATTGGTATTAAATAAAATTAGGTTTGGCGACCGAAATTATTGATATCATACAAAAATTTATTACATTACTGCGAAATTTAACTTTTATTCTTAAGGTATAAATATCTTTAATCAATCAACCAAAAATATTTCAAAAATTCGTCATGAGTTAAATTAGGTCATGGAACCGAAATTACTTTACCGAAAAGAGGGGCGCATATTTTTGATAATATTTGATTGATTAAAGTGGGATAAAAGCCAAAAAGATTTTTAATTTTATTATTTTTTTTACCATGTTTTTAAAATTAATATATAAATCTTAAATTAATATTGTAAACTTTTTAAATTAATATATTTAAAATTGTAAATATTTGAACAATTGATATTTTTAAGTTTGTATGTATAAAAACAAAAATATAATATAAGTTTGGTGTGAATTTTTAATTTTTTATAAAAAATGTGAATTTTTAATTTTATGCATATTTTAAATTTAAGTTGCGTGAATTTAAAAACAAAAATTTACTTTATTTCGCTAAGTTAAAAAATATGATTTTTAAAATTCGTCGTGAGTTGAAGACTAGGTCTTTGAACCGAAATTGCTTTACCCGAGGGAGGGACGAGAACTTTTATTATCATTATTTTTTTTATTGAATTAAAATATGCCAAAAACATTAAAAAAAAAAAAAGCTGAAAACACTGTTCCCGGATACCCATGAGATCGCATGGGTATTGCACTCCAACTCCATGCGATCGCATGGAGCTGGAAAACAGGCCTGATACATACAGCCTGTTCTGTTCTGCCTCACACCAACACACACACAACACATACGAAAATACTCTCAAATCTTCATCAAAATTCACCAAAATCCACCGTAATTCGTCATTTTTCTTGCTCTAATCATGCCTAGATTCTCATTCTTCAGCAAAATGGTAAAAATTACACCCCTAAACTCTATAAATTCCTAGTTTTTGTGATAATTACCAATTTTTTACCTAATGCAATTTTGTTAATTTCTAGTGTAATTAGTGTTAAATTGTTAGTATTTTATGCATGTATAACCTAGATTGATGCTATTTAACATGATTTGAAGCGAAAAACTTCAAAATTTTTAGAAATCTAGGGTTAGTGTTCTTGAGCAATTTGGGGCTTTTTGATATAAACAGGTTATGGCCGATTTTTGTCATGAATTATTGCTAAATTGAGTAGTGTAACATGTTTAGATAGTTAAATGATCCAAACATTGATCCTAAACATGATTTTTGGAGATTAAAGTGGACTTTTTAAGTCCAAAATTCATGAACTTGATTAATTTGATGTAATTGCCATTTAAAACTTGTTTAATTATTAGTAATGACTATTTTGACATGTTATTTGAGTTAAAAGCTTATGAACTTTGTATACATTTTCATATGTGCTTATTTGAAAAGTATAGAATTGTGAAAAATTGTGAAAATGTGTATAAGTTTAATTTTGATTTAACATGTTATAGTGATTGTTTTAAGTTGTTATTTTTCTAACACTAATGCATATTTGGATGCACAAATTTTGTGTTTAATGTGTTTTGCAGAAAGCCGATACTGGTGGTTCAGGAGCATCATCATCTAGACGACCAGCACCAGAACCAGAACCAGAAATGCAACACGAACAAGAACCACAACAGGAACAACAACAACAGCCTGATCAGCACATACCTTATTATGATCCGGTACAGTTTGTTGATGAATTCATAGTATTCCCAATGAGGCCGCCAGTAGAATTCCCAACGATTCCTGAGCACACTCTGCATCCTAATCTGAGATTTGATAGGAGATGGAGAGATTACGAGACATATCAAAGGAACAAATTCAAATTGGTAACAAAAAATGTAGAGGTGCCAAGGGTAATCGATTGGGCCCCTTTGGAAACGGTCCATCTAGCTGACCATGTTAGACAGCTTTTAGTTCAAAGGTATGGCAGTTCTTCTTTTACAGATTGGGAACGTCTTTTCACCATTCGTAGACCTGTATATAAGGAATGGTGTGTTGAGTTGATGAGTACTGTATCACTAGATACAAATATAGTTAGAATAGATGATATAAGATTTCTTAGGTTTATCCTTGGTGGTAGGATGTACAGAATGTCCATGCTGGACATGGCCAGGGCCTTACAGATATATACTCCTGGTGAGTTGCTATTACCCGATTGTACAAATTTGATTCATTATGGTGAAAGGGTAGATAGTAACTTTGACGCTGACACCATTTGGAGGCGTATGTCACATTTTGATGTTTTTACACGAGCAGGAGGACACTCCTATACACATATTGACAGAGCCGAGCTTCGTATTATTCATAGATTTTTGGATAACTCGATTACACAGAGAGGTCATAATAAAGAAAAAATTACCTTACATGATTTATTCTACCTAAAGTGTATTCGGGATCCTAGAAGCTTTGTCAATATCCCTTACTGTGTTTCTTTTTATTTATCTAAAATGGTAGAGGGAATGCAGGACGGGAGTATAATAGGAGGAGGTATTTTTGTTACTCTCATTGGAGAGTATTTAGGTGTTGATAGAAACCAAGGGGGTCCATTACAGCTTTGTAGAGAACAGGTTGAGCCCTTAGGATTGAAAGTTTATGTGGGTGCTAAGGTGTTGAAAAGTAGACGTAACCAGGCAGTACCCTATGAGGGATCTCATCCTCAGGTAGAGAGAGGCTCAGACGAGGAAATGGAGGAGGCGGAAGACATTAGGGATGTCTTTCGAGATGCTATTCTTGACGTCCACGTTCGTATAGATGAGGAAGCAATGATGAACGTGGCCAGACATAGTATGTATGAGCAGTGGAACTCCGAGCGAGTATACGAGGATTATAGGCGACGCCAACACGATAGCTGGTTAGTTCATCAGCACCAAATCATGAGCCAGCTATCATATCAGGTACCAAATAACTATGTACCTACTCGACATGCTCATTTTCCGCCACACAGCCCCGATATCCGACCACCCTTTAACCGGTATGACTATAACCAAGCCTATCAAAACACCTATAACCAACAATGGAACCCACCTGACGAGATGAACTGGAACCCATATCCAGACTGATTTAGTTCCATTTGGTTATTTATATGATTTTTATGTTTTTATCTTTTTACTTATTCATGTTTAAACTTATGTTATTGAATATACTTATGTAATCTTTATCATTTTTATTATTATTGTGTACTAATATTTCACATTTAGGATTTGAAAGTGGGATATTAAGTCCCATTTCAAATTGCCATGCATGTTTATATTTGTATGTATGTATATGGTAAATTGTACAAAACAGGGTAAAACAGCGCATTTTCAAAGACTGGCATTAAGTTTAGCAAAAGCTACTAATTTTGACGACAAGATAAATATGATGTAACAACAGACGGAATGGACAAATGATATGTACCATTTATCATTCAGCAAACAAACGCCAATATGTTTGGAAACTTTGGTAAAATTTAATCATTTCTACGCTAATCACCCTCAATAATTTAAATTGTTACTGATTTCTTACAAATGAGGGCATTGCAAGATCTTAAGTGTGGGAAGGGGTTAAATTCTTTCGGATTTTTTTTTAAATTTTTTTACTTTAAACACTTGGTTACCATTAGAAATACTAGTAAAGTAGTAGTTGTATTAGAATCTAGTGCTCTCTGATAATAAAGAACAGCCCTAGTCTTATATACTGACTACCCAATTCTAGTAATATTTTTCAAAATTTTCAATTAAATGAACTCAAAATCATGTTTATACATATTTATGAACGATAAAACTAGGTGTTAACACCGAAATTATTGTTACCTCAGAAAGGACATAAATTGAGAAACAAACCAAAATGTTAAAATTCATTTAAAATGGAATAGAGGACAATAAAAAGGAAAATAAAAGCCAAGTGTGGGAAATTTTCACCGAGTTATTCAAAATACATATCACATATTTTTGTACAAATAATTGAAAATACTTTTGTTTTGGACGATAATTAACTGTTTTACCCGATGAAAGAAAAGAAGAGATGGATCTACACGATGAATCAATTCCATCGTTAAAAGGAAGTAAAGTCTTCCGAAAAAGAAACGCGCTTCTTGATTTAGGTCATGAAGTTGTCGTCCAGACCAGCTGTAGGTTGACGAAAAACCTAGAAAACTCATCACTAAAATCAGCAGGAAATCCACGGACCTCAGCATTAAACAGGGTCACCAAGTGGTCAGATTTATCCTAACCATGAGAAGGATTTATCTCGTAAAATGGGGGGGCACCGTGCAAATTAGCTGGATAAGACTAATGAATCAGATCCCCAGAAAGGATAATCTCCTTAAAGATTAAAAATCAGCTTTTAAGACTGATATTACTCAATCCTAGAGATTGACCTTAAAGATTAGAATTACAAACTCATGGAATTCAATGATATCTAAACTCGAGCTTGAACGAGAAAATATTCTGATCAAATTATAAACCGATTTGTTTTCTGAAAACCCATTTTCAATGCGTTCATTACCATTGAACGTAAAATCCTAGGAATTCGCCTGGAATTCATTAGGTCATCTGAACCAAATCGGGTGTCAACTGTAAGAACGGTGGTTGCATAGCGTGGTCGAAGACAGGACCTTGTGCCAGATCGAAAAATCATAAGGTTGAGCTTTACTATTGCTCCTACAAAGGATAGTAATTGCGTCCGACACGTTATAGACCATAATTAAAAGCATGTCAGGGGACATTGCCTTAACAGTTGCTTGTTCAACGCTTTCCTTTATAACCGGACGGTAGTTTACCGAAAGGTAATATACGGAGCAAGTATACTGGATGTGTTGCTTTCCTAATACAAGGTTAGCAAGTGGGTGACACAAAACCACAAGTTTTGAGCTAAAATTTTCAAATATGAAACCCACCAAACCCACAAAAATATTTTGCAAACACCGGTGAAGGGTTATTCCGGAAAACTTATCTAGGGTAAAAACTAGATTTAATTTTCAAAAGATCAAATGTTTTCATAAAGATCCAATTTCTTTAATGGATCTAAATTTTATAGTCATGTGGGACTGTAAACCACATCGTTACTACCATTGTTTATACCGCCGTAAAGAAATCACTGATGTACAAAGTGTGAAGAATAAAGAAGTGATTCTGGTATTTCAAAACTATATTGCTTGAGGACAAGCAACGCTCAAGTGTGGGAATATTTTATAATGCTAAAAACGAACATATATTTCATAGCATTATTCCTCAAGATAGACAAGCTTTTAGTTGCAATTGTCCTATTTACAAGTGATATTCGCTTAAATAATAAAAGGTGAAGACAAAAGACAGATTCGACGAATTGAAGATGCAAACGACCAAAAAGCACAAAAGTATAAAATACAATCAAAGAGGTTCCAATTATTGATAAGAAACGTCTCAAAATTACAAGAGTACAAGATTCAAAACGAAAAGTACAAGATATTAAATTGTACGCAAGGACGTTCGAAAATCCGGAACCGGGACCAGAGTCAACTCTCAACGCTCGACGCAACGGACTAAAAATTACAAGTCAACTATGCACATAAATATAATATAATATATAATTAATTCTTAAAATTAATATATATATTATATTATATTATAAAACCGTCGGCAGAAGAAAACAACCAAATGTGAGCCTCCCCAGCTGGCCATGCGATCGCATGGCCTGGAAGGCATAAATCCATGCGATCGCATGAGCCCCAGTTCCAGCCCACATGCCTATAAAAATCGAGCTTTGGTGCACCACAAAAACACATCTTTTTCTTCTTCACTCAACGTAGTATATGTATACATAATTTATATTTTAATTTTAATTTTAATTTTAAATCCTAATAATAAGGGTGTGTTAGCGAATGTTGTAAGGGTGTAAGTCGAAATTCTGTCCGTGTAACGCTACGCTATTTTTAATCATTGTAAGTTATGTTCAACTTTTTTAATTTAATGTCTCGTAGCTAAGTTATTATTATGCTTATTTAATCCGAAGTAATCATGATGTTGTGCTAAAAATATTAAAATTGGGTAATTGGGCTTTGTACCATAATTGGGGTTTGGACAAAAGAACGACACTTGTGGAAATTAGACTATGTGATATTAATGGGCTTTATATTTGTTTAACTAAATGATAGTTTGTTAATGTTAATATAAAGATTTACAATTGGACGTCCCTATAAATAACCATATACACTCAATCGGACACGATGGGCGGGATATCTATATGTACGAATAATCGTTCATTTAACCGGACACGGGAATGGATTAATAGCCACTAGAATTATTAAAACAGGGGTGAAATTATGTACAAGGACACTTAGCATAATTGTTAACAAAGTATTAAAACCTTGGGTTACACTCAGTCGACATCCTGGTGTAATTATTAAACAAAGTAATAAAACCTTGTTACAGTTTAAGTCCCCAATTAGTTGGAATATTTGACTTCGGGTATAAGGATAATTTGACGAGGACACTCGCACTTTATATTTATAACTGATGGACTGTTATGGACAAAAACCAGACGGACATATTAAATAATCCAGGACAAAGGACAATTAACCCATGGGCATAAAACTAAAATCAACACGTCAAAAATCATGATTACGGAAATTTAAATAAGCATAATTCTTTTATTTCATATTTAATTTCCTTTATTTTATATTTAATTGCACTTCTAATTATCGCATTTTTATTTATTGTTATTGTATTTAATTGCACTTTTAATTATCGTACTTTTTAATTATCGCAAGTTTATTTTATCGCACTTTTATTTATCGCAATTTCATTATCGTTATTTACTTTACGCTTTAAATTAAGTCTTTTATTTATTTAATATTTTACATTTGGTTTTAACTGCGACTAAAGTTTTAAAATCGACAAACCGGTCATTAAACGGTAAAAACCCCCTTTAAAATAATAATATTACTTATATATATATTCGTATTTTTATAAATTAAACTAATATAGCGTTAAGCTTTGATTAAAAGATTTTCCCTGTGGAACGAACCGGACTTACTAAAAACTACACTACTGTACGATTAGGTACACTGCCTATAAGTGTTGTAGCAAGGTTTAAGTATATCCATTCTATAAATAAATAAATATCTTGTGTAAAATTTTATCGTATTTAATAGTATTTCCTGCTAAAATTTAAGCTATTTTATATACACCTCGCATAACTATCAACACTCACCTTGTCGCCTTGATGAATGCCACCGAATAATCCGCAACTCGCCGATGGAATGTACCTATTCCATTATCACAAATACAACAACACAATTAGGGATTATTTACAAACCAACCCAAATTGACAACTAGTGCAATCTCGACCCAAATGCACCTCCAAGCACAAACCGCGCCCAAACTAACCAATAATCACTAACACTAGTGACAATGGTCCTAATAAGCTAATTAAACCCGAACACAAGTGTTAAACACTTGTCTTGCCCAATTTGATACCAAAACCCTAATTTTGACCCATTTCAAAATTAGTCAACCGAATGAACCCTAAAGGCTTCCAACACCTCAATAATCACTAAATACTAGTGATTACACCCATTTGCAAGTCTTACAAACTCACACTTGTTCACCAAACCCAAAACCCGCCAATAACAACAATAAACCCGAATCTTGGTGTTAATCTTCAATTAATAACTAAATGGGTTCCATCTATGAACATACAAGCCAAAAGCCCCAAATTTGAATGATGAACACGAAAATGAAATTCGGAGTTAGAGCTTACCGCTAGTATCACCTTGTAGCTAAGAACGAGGAGAACAAACTTGTCTCTTACGCTTTCGATCAAAACCCGCTTCTTCCTTTTCAAAAATCCCTTTGAATCAATTGGGGTGTTTGAGTTTTTAAGAGAAAATGAAGAAGAAAAGGAAAAAGATAAAAGGAAAAGAGATGAGTGGATGGGATTTAAGATCTCAAATCTAGCACATACGCGAAATGACCAAAATGCCCTCGAACATCCTTTAAAATTGCAAATCTGGTACCAGCTCGCCCAGAATGCCACGCCGCGTCTTCAATCGTCGCGCCGCGACCTATAACGTTTTCTGGTGGTTTCCTTAACATGCCTCCTGGAATTGAAATCAGCTGACTGCCGTGCAGCGGCCCTTTCTGTCGCGCCATGACTCAAGGCGTGGTCTGGTGCCTTCCTTACCATGCCTCCTGATTCTGATTTGTTTGTAATGTCGCGCCGCGACCCACTCCTCCGCGCCGCGACCTTTAACTTGGTCTGATCACTTTTCGCATACAAGAACTTTAGCGCACGAACATGTCTCTATTCCTTCATACACCTATCGTACATACGCGATACACCTGTAATTCATGTTCGGGGAAAAACGGGGTGTTACAACTCTCCCTCACTTAGATTCGATCACGTCCTCGTGATCCTAGTCACTTAACCAATCCGAACCTACACGCTATGGTTTCCAAACAATCGTTCTAATCCGACTTCCACCACATCACTCATTAACCCAAAGGTTTATCCATTAACTAAAATACACACTTGCAAGCATTCCGAGACGTACAATACACACAAATCATCCGAAGTCTTATAACGATCACTTAGAATACGCGAAATCGCCACGTATCCTTCCAACTCCTCTAGGCAATTCTTCTCACAGAGTTACCCCTAACAACTAAATCGTCATTCGCGATTTATCAAGTCCACAAATTTCGAGCACTAAAACTTGCTCAATCCCTCATATCGGGAAAAACTCCACCAATCTCGTACCGAGACATCAACCCTTTACCGTACCATACCAAGTACAATGCTAAAAGTAAACATGTCCCAAACTAAAGTCAACCATCTAACCGATGAAGACCAAATAAAAGTGAAATCTAACGGATAACACTTACCACTTAACATCCCTTGTAGTGCGCAAACATGTTTAATACGCAACTACCGCAAACACGTGAGCAAAATACGACTATTGCATCACTATTCACACCAAAATGTTCCTTACGACCCCACCATCGGCGTATAAAACAACCAACAGATCACACAACATGGTCCTTACGATCCCACCATTGGCGTATAAATCAACCAATAGTTCACAACACAACATGGTCCTTACGACCCCACCATTGGCGCATAAACAACCAATAGTTCACAACACAACATGGTCCTTACGACCCCACCATTGGCGTATGAAACAACCAATAGATCACACAACATGAAGGCTGGCTGAAAAATACACGCGCCTTAGTGAATCTGCAACCACACGCGACCCACTACCTCCACCGCATAACAATCAGGATTGGCCGAACTACACACGCCCTAGTGAATCCGAAACTACACGAGAATCACTATCCCAAAAGAATGACCGCAACCACATGTGTCATTGTGAATCCAAACTACACGAGACTCACTTCCTCAATATAATGACCGCATCCACATGATTCATTGTGAATCCGAACTACACGAGACTCATTTCCACAATAAGATGACCGAACTACATGCGTCATCGTGAATCCGCATCCACACGAGATCCACTTCCCAAATCTCAACACAGGAATGGTACTCGAATTTCCCATCGGTGTTCATAACAACCGTTAGAGTACTTAACACGTCGTACACTAATCCCACGGGTGGCATCTTAACACATCGATACTTCACCCAAGGTGGTGCCTTAACACATCGACACTTCACCCCGAGTGGTGTCTTAGCACATCGACACTTCACTCGCTACATCTCTCAAAGTGGTATCTTAACACATCGATGCTTCACTCCCGAGTGGTGTCTTACACATCGACACTTCACTCGTCACATGAGAAGTGGTGTCTTAACACATCGACACTTCACAACTCATACTTCACAAATAAATACATCATATATGTACGCATATAATTATTCCACTCACAAATCATACGCACACGCGAACATCGCTATCACAATCGAGCAAGAACTACCTATATCACACATAGGCTCAAAACAACAGTTCTCTGGAAGAGAATCCGACACGTACATCCCTTAATCGGGAATCCCACCTTGTTCGTCAAACAAATCCATTTATCTCTCAACGAGATTCACCATATTACCACCTTGGTGATAATTCAAATCCAAAACCTTAAGTACAAATTAACCGAAATTGTACTCTACCACAAATCGACCAATTCTAGGTCCCATCACAAGTTTTGGATATACCAAGAGCATCATCCGAAATCTCACACTAAAACCTCCTCGTGCGGGAGTGTAACTCCCCCACTTGGAAATACGTCCCATAACCACATCTTGTACAACCGTACAATGCTACCAAAGGTAGACTATACTAACAATTGGGTTCAGACGACCCATCACCACATCTTGCTCCAACCTTGAGCTTACGAACGATTTTAACCAATCCTTAAACACTTCGAACGAAGAGTTTACCACAAGTATACAAACGTTACTCTCGCAATCATCCAATTGCTATAGCTTGTCGAATTTCAACCTAGTCACCCATGTACCTAAGGGTTTCTCTCCGGTACCCTAAGTACAATGTAACCGCAACACCATCGGAGTCAAACACCACGCTAGTAGAAATCAAAGAGGTACCTAGCATCGCGTCACGTAGACTCCTTCATCCATCATGCATCGAGATTCAAAACACTCGATCTTAAGGGTTTCATTCACCCGACGGACCTTACGGTTCATCAATTTCAACACGAGAGCGAACATGCTCTAACGTCCGAACACCAAAGCCCATGCCCATGGCTTGGTAGAAACGTTTCCCAACACTAAGGAATACTTGGTTGCACCAAGTCTTACGCCCTTCGCTCGACATTCAAAACGTCACAAATAATAATAACATGCACAACACACTGCATTTACAAACCCAAACGCATCAGTACATAAATAAATAATCAAAGGACATATTTATTAAAACAAAACGTACCTTAACGTCTCCTTGCCGCACCCGTCCCCGCTAACTCGAGAAATTCCGACTTACGATGTCCTTCCTCTTGGCAATTGAAGCACATCGGGCCATCACCCTTTGGCACCGAACATTTCCAAGACTTGTGACCCTTCACGCCACAATTGTAACATCTAGACGAACTAGAATCGGATATACTCGTCCGTGTACCACCCGTGCTCACATTTGCACCCTTACTTGGAGCACCATACGAAACAACCCTTCTCTTACTTGAAGGTTCACCAATCTTTGATCGCGAATACGACTCGAAACCTCTAGCCACGGCAAATAATTCCGAAAATGATTTCGCGTAACCCCGGCTAATCTTATTCTTCAAGTCATCATTCAAGATTCGATAGAAATCTTGCATCAACAAATGGTCATTCCCCAAATACTCCGGGCAAAAACGAGCCTTCGCCATAAAGGTCGTCTTGAGAGTATTCAAATCCATAGAACCCTGTTGCAAATTTCGCAACTCATTACGCATTTCCGACAAATCGGCTGAAGTTCGGAACTCCTCGAAGAATTCTTTCTTAAACTCGTCCCACGATAACGCCATAAACGTTTCGCCACCGAAAAGATCAATCTTACCATCCAACCAATCCTTCGCCCTACCCCGCAACAAGCTAGTAGCGAGTCTCGTCTTCTTTTCGGGAGGACATTCAATAGTAGCGAGTCTCCATTTCACTACTAGTTTGAAATTTGGAATACTTCCTATCCATTTCTTCTCGAAATGCACTCATTTGCTCCGCAACGGCGGCCGCAACTCTAGCGTTAAACTCCAAATCGTTCGTCTCGATCCCGGTTCCTGTCGCCATTCTAAGGAATGCAAAGCGATTAGATCACGAACGTATAAAGCACACACACAATACCGCTCCATCTTGCTAAACACTCGCCGTACATCACTTGTTAGACACGATTTGCACCCGTAATAAGGTTTGCAAGTCCTTATTACGCACACACGTCGTCTCAACTCGTTAGTACAACGACCACCTCGCTCGATGATATAACCAACACAACGAAAATTATACGCGATATAAACACACGCAAGGAAAATAGCATCACAACATAAGCCAAAAATCCTAGGTAGTCCACCTACAAACAAGGAACTAACTATAACCCGTTCCGACCCGTTCACCTACAAGTCCCGCAACAAATAAGCACACACAAAAGTCTAAGTCTAGGCACCTATCTCAAGTCGCCTAAATCCCTTAGACCATGCTCTGATACCACTTGAAACAACCCAACCTGTATTTAAACCGGCCCGTAAATTTTTTTTCTTTAATACATTAATATTTAGGTCCCATTTATGTTTCCAAAAACATCTTTAACACAATAACAAGTTCAATAAGCTTTAAAACATGTAATACATAGTTTAAATATCCGAACGGGTAAACACGACCCGACTATTTTAATGTCCAATAAAACCGAGCATGGTGATTGGAGATACGCTACCCAATCCTAATCGATCCAAAAGCACATCTTCTAAAGCAAACTACGCAAATCCACTAGTCCCCACGCTTACCCGAGCCACCTCCTCCATGCAAATCTATAAAAATGTAAACAACGAGAGGGTAAGTTAACGCTTAGTGAGTGAGAATATACTACATATATATATATGCATAAAATGGACACGCCACACAAGTAATCAAATAATGCATACCGGAGCATCCAATCATAAAGGCAAGCTAAGCTAAGCGTACCGTACGATCACTAAGCAACAAGCTAAAATAACAACAATAAAGTAAGTTCACCAACGACGATGTGAACAACGCCAATAAGCTAAACCTGGAGGGTTAGCTATATCACAACAATACGACAATATATAAAACAATATATGAACGTCCAAGGTTAACCCCTTAACCCAATACCAAAACCGATTACCAATTACCAAAATGAAGATTGGTCGAACTACACGAGCCTTAGTAAATCCGCATCCACACGAGACTACTATCTTCAATACCACAACAACATCGAGGTTGGCCGAACTACACGAGCCTTAGTGAATCCGAAACCACATGAGATCACTACCTCAATAAGATGACCGAACCACACGAATCATCGTGAATCCACATACACACATGATCCACTTCTCCAATCACAACTCAATACCAACCCTTCGCCATTGGGGTTGTATAATCCACATCACAAGAACATATGATAACGTACACACATAGCGTGCACCTCGCCAAAGGTGGTCAACCAAAATGCACAACCGTGCCAATTGGACCTATACACAAGTCCACCAAATCCACCTATATGTGAAGTGAGCTCTATAATCGAGAACCACTTCACCCGACCCGCACCCATCCTACACATACATATGCACATAGGATATTAAAACTCACCTTGTTGCCTTGATGAATGCCACCGAATAATCCGCAACTTGCCAATGGAATGTACCTATTCCATTATCACAAATACAACAACACAATTAGGGAGGATTTACAAACCAACCCAAATTGACAACTAATGCAATCTCGACCCAAATGCACCTCCAAGCACAAACCACGCCCAAACTAACCAATAATCACTAACACTAGTGACAATGGTCCTAATAAGCTAATTAAACTCGAACACAAGTGTTAAACACTTGTCTTGCCCAATTTGACACCAAAACCCTAATTTTGACCCATTTCAAAATTAGTCAACCGAATGAACCCTAAAGGCTTCCAACACCTCAATAATCACTAAATACTAGTGATTACACCCATTTGAAAGTCTTATAAACTCACACTTGTTCACCAAACCCGAAACCCGCCAATAACAACAATAAACCCGAATCTTGGTGTTAATCTTCAATTAACAACTAAATGGGTTCTATCTATGAACATACAAGCCAAAAGCCCCAAATTTGAATGATGAACACGGAAATGAAATTTGGAGTTAGAGCTTACCGCTAGTATCACCTTGTAGCTAAGAACGAGGAGAACAAACTTGTCTCTTATGCTTTCGATCAAAACCCGCTTTTTCTTTCCGAAAATCCCTTTGAATCAATTGGGGTGTTTGAGTTTTTGAGAGAAAATGAAGAAGAAAAGGAAAAAGATAAAAGGAAAAGAGATGAGTGGATGGGATTTAAGATCCCAAATCTGACAAATAAGCGAAATGACCAAAATGCCCTCGAACATCCTTTAAAATTGCAAATCTAGTACCAGCTCGCCCAAAATGCCGCGCCGCGGCCTTAATCTTCGCACCGCGACCTATAACGTATTCTGGTGGTTTCCTTAACATGCCTCCTGGAATTGAAATCAGCTGAATGCCGCGATGCGGCCCTTTCTATCGCGCCGCGACTCAAGGCGTGGTCTGGTGCCTTCCTTACCATGCATCCTGATTCTGATTTGTTTGTAATGTCGCACCGCGACCCACTCCTCCGCGACGCTACCTTTAACTTGGTCTGATCACTTTTTGCATACAAGAACTTTAGTGCACGAACATGTCTCAATTCCTTCATACGCCTATCGTACATACGCGATACACCTGTAATTCATGTTCGGGGAAAAACGGGGTGTTACATTAGACTTCGTCTTTAAGTCTCAAATGACCTAATTCTATCAAAACCTATGCATATACTTATACATGCATCCAATCTCAAACGTAATATATGAATATATCTCGTATACATCGAGTTACCACTTTATATCGTTTAACCACATAAACAAGCGAAATATAAACGTTCTAACGATTAAATAAGTACCTTAAGACACGTATGAAGAAGACGGGATGTTACAACTCTCCCCCACTTGAATTGGAGCGTGTCGTCGCGATCCAAGCCGCATGACAAGCAGGAAGATACACCAATACAAACTCTTCGGGTTCCCATGTAAACTCGGAACCTTTACTATTACTCCATTGAACTTTAAAAGTTCTCACCTCTTTATGTCTCAATCCCATACTTTTTCATCGAGTATAGCAATCGTCTTCTCAACATACTCTAACTTGTTGCTTAGCTCAATCTCGTCTAATGGTACCCATGAAGAATCATCCGCAAGACACTTACGGAGATGGAAAACATGAAATGTATTATGGATCCCCGCAAGCTCTTCGGGTAATTCCAAACGATACGCAACTTCACCAACACGAGCTAAAATCTTAAACGGACCAATAAACCGAGGAGCTAACTTTCCTCGTTTTCGAAACCGAATAACACCTTTCCATGGCGAAACTTTAAGCATCACCATGTTGCCTTCTTGGAATTCGATCGGTCGCCTTCGTTTGTCGGCATACGACTTTTGTCTATCTTGAGCCTTTTTCAAATGAGCCCGAATCATATCGATCTTGCTATTCGTGTCTAAAACCAAATCGGTACTCCCGATTTCTCTTTGACCCACTTCACCCCAACAAATCGGGGTTCGACACCTACGCTCATAAATCATCTCGTACGGTGGCATTCCAATACTAGTGTGATAACTATTATTGTACGAGAATTCCACCAACGGTAAGTGCTCATCCCAACTACCACCGAAATTGATAATACACGCCCGTAATATATCCTCCAATGTTTGATTCGTCCGTTCGGTTTGGCCGTCCGTTTGAGGATGGTACGTCGTGCTCAATTTCAAATGTGTACCCATATCTTCATGAAACTTTTCCCAAAATTGAGTTGTGAAACGAGTATCTCGATCCGAAATAACAGATATAGGAACCCCATGCCTTGATATCACTTCCTTGATGAACAGCTTAGCCAAAGTCTCCGATGATATCGCTTCCCGAATGGGAAGAAACAAGGCACTCTTCGTCAACGATCAACTATCACCCAAATCGAATCAAATTGGCTTCTCGCCGTCTTTGGTAACTTTGTAATGATATCCATGGTAATGTGCTCCCATTCCCATTTTGGGATTTCTAACGGTTGTAACATACCATACGGCTTTTGGAGTTCGGCCTTAACTTGCAAACACGTGACGTATTGTTCAACATACTTAACAACATCACGTTTTATGCCCGGCCACCAATACTCCTTTCTTAAATAAAGATAGATTTTTGTTAAGCCCGAGTGAATAAAATACTTTGAATTATGTGCTTCATCAAGTAGCACTCGTCGATGATCACCCATTTTAGGCACCCACACTCTTCCTTGAAAAGATAACAAACCATGCGGACCTAAGGTAATAAACTCCGTTTGTCCCACGATTCGTTCCTCATGCTTATTGTTAACAAAAGCTTCGATTTGAGTCTCACCAAGCTTAAAAAGAAAATTGTTAGTAATAATCATGCGTAACGATCCTACTCGTATCGCGGGATGTTGACTCTTTCGGCTTAACGCATCCGCGACCACATTCGCCTTACCCGGATGATAAAATATTTCACAATCATAGTCTTTCACCACATCCATCCATCTATGTTGACGATAATTCAAATCTCGTTGATCAAAAAGATGTTTTAAGCTCTTGTGATCCGAATAAATCGTACACTTTGCATTAGATGTTTCACCACACCATACAAGTAATGGCGCCAAATTTTCAACTCGTGTACCACCGCCGCCAACTTAAGATCATGAGTCGGATATCTCGTTTCGTGTTCCTTTAATTGTCGAGAGGCGTAAGCGATGACTCTACCTATTTACATTAGAACACAACCGAGCCCATTTAATGAAGCATCACAATAGACCGTCAAGTCTTCTACACCTTCTGGCAACACTAAAACCAGAGCTTGCACAACTTCTCTTTTAATAATTGAAAAGCAATTTCTTGCTCATTTTCCCAATTAAATCTCGCATTCTTCCTCGTCGACTTCGTCAATGGAGAAGCGATCTTAGAAAAGTCTTGGATAAACCGACGATAATAACCGGCCAATCCGAGAAAACTTCGAATTTCCGTAGGCGTAGTCGGTTGTCCCCAACTCTTCACTGTCTCTATCTTCCCCGGATCTACTTGTATACCTTCTTTATTCACAATATGACCAAGGAATTGAACTTCCCTTAGCCAAAACTCACATTTGGAGAGCTTTGCATACAACGTCTCCTTCTGTAACATCTTCAACACACCACACAAATGATGTTCATGTTCCTTCATACCCTTCGAATAGACAAGTATGTCTTCAATGAACATAATTACCGACTTGTCCAACGTAGGTTGGCACACTCGGTTCATAAGATCCATGAATGCCGCCGGTGCATTCGTAAGACCAAAAGGCATTACCAAAAACTCAAAATGCCCATAACACGTTCAAAAAGCCGTTTTCTCAATATCTTCCTCACGGACCCGCATTTGGTGATAGCCGGACCGTAGGTCGATTTTTGAGAAATACGTTGCACCTTGGAGTTGGTCGAACAAATCATCAATCCGAGGCAATGGATAACGATTCTTGATCGTTACTTTATTCAACTCCCGATAATCGATGCACATCCGCATACTACCATCCTTCTTCTTCACAAATATAACCGGAGCGCCCCATGGTGAAGCACTCGGTCGAATGAAACCCTTCTCAAGAAACTCTTGGGTTTGATTTAACAACTCTTGCAATTACGTTGGCGCTAAATGGTAAGGAGTTTTAGCAATGGGGGTAGCCCTCGGAACCAACTCAATGCGAAATTCTACTTGTCTTTCCGCCGGAACACCCGGTACTCATCCGAAAAAACGTCTTCAAATTCATTCACCACCGGAATTTCACGAATGGGTGGTGGCTCATCACGAGTATCAACAACATGAGCAAGAAAAGTCATGCCACCACTAACAAGAAAACGACGTGCCCGTGCAAAAGTGCATATCGGCACAAGTCTTCTCCGCTTATTGCCATGAATAATTAACTCTCCCCCACTAGGGGTCTTCACTCGAATAGATTTTTCATGGCATGCAATATCGGCTCTATTATGATCAAGCCAATCCATACCAACCACGATATCAAAATCACCCAAAGTCATCGGGATGAGATCGATTTTAAAGTTTTCGGTACCAAACACAACATTACAATTTTTACGCACATCAACCACTAGCACCGTCTTGCCATCCTCTATTTCGACTTCTACCGGACGACTTAACTTAGCTAACAGTCTATCAAGTTTAGGTACGAATTTTGGAGACACAAACGACAAATTAGCACCACTATCAAAAAGTATCCGTGCCAGACTAGAGTTAACCATGAAAGTACCTGAGACAACTTCGTTGGATTGCTTGGCCTCCTCATTCGTCATCAAATAGTTGCGACCCCTAGCTGTGCCCGCCGCTTTCTCCAACCGTTTAACATGATCGGTGTTCAAACCGGGACACTCCGGCCTCTTGTGCCCTTCTTTACCACAATTATAACAAGTAACTTTGTTCGGCGCATTGGTACAATCACGGGCCATGTGTCCTCTTTGTTTACAATTAAAACACGTGGGCCCGTAACCTGGAGTATTACCCTTCTTCACGCTATTTGAACCTTCGAAACCCTTCTTTGACTTCTTGTTTGAAAAGTTCGAATGACTTGATCCTTCAAACTTTCTTTTAGAAAAAGTGAAATCGCTTTTTCTTGGAACCTCGTGCTCAAAACCCCGAGCCAATTCAAATAACTCTTCAAAAGACTTAGCCGCTCCTCGACTAATCTTACCCTTAAACTCATCATTCATGGTACGGTAGAAATCCTTCATCAACTTATGATCGTCGCCAACATATTCTGGACAAAAACGAGTCTTTGCTAAGAAGGTAGACTTGAGAGTAACCAAGTCCATTGAGCCTTGTTGCAAATTGTGCAACTCGTCTCGGATCCTATCAAGGTCGGAAGAAGTTAGGTATTCTTTGAAGAATTCTTTCTTAAACTCCTCCCACGTCAAGCTCATGCATTGCTCTTCACCATATAATTGGATTTTATCATCCCACCACAACTTCGCCTCTTCTCGTAACATGCTAGAACCATACCTCACCTTCTTCTCGGGATGACATTCCGCGGTACGAAAAGTTCCCTCGATATCGGAAATCTAAAAGGTGCTTTTCAAAGGATCTCGTACCCCATTAAACATCGGGGGTTGCGCATCCTTGAAATTTTTGTAATGTAAGTCTCGCCTTCCATTCCCACCGTTACCATCACCCCCTTCGCCACGAGGATGAATGTTTCTAGCTTCTAATGCCTCCTCGATCGCGGCATTCATTCGCTCATTTATCATTTCAGTTACTTGCACATCAACCGATTCTTGGAAAACCTTTCGGACATCGTCAAGAAATTCCATTTTTAGCCTTTTAAAGATGGCCTCAACCTTGGCCGTGAGACCAATGTCCTCACTCGTGTCCCCTTCATTGGTATCATGTCCATTTGTCATCTTCATTCTATAAAACGAAGTAAATTAAATAACAAACGAAAATACATGACACAATATACATGAACACCACACCGCCTCATCTTGCTCAAGAATCGTCGTACATCGCTTATTCGACACGATTTAAACCCGTAACAATGGTAGATAATCATTGTTACGCGATCACGTCGCATTAACTTGCTAGTACAACGTCTATCTCGCTTGATGTTTGCAAAACACAACACAAAACAATTAGCGCACAGTTAGTTCACCCTAAACTAGGCACTAACCAATCCCCGGTCCGACCCGTCTCCTACAAGTCCCGCATAATGCGCATACACAGTAAAGTCTAAGTCTAGGCACCTATCTCAAGTCGCCTAAATCCCTTAAACCATGCTCTGATACCACTTGAAACAACCCAACCCGTATTTAACCGGATAAATTTTTTTTATAGTAACAAACATTAACGTGCCATTGGAATGATATAAACCATTCCATACAACCCATTAAAATGTACAACAAGTTTAGTGTTTACAAAAGGCACTAGGGCCATTAATCAAATGTAATACAAATTCGACCCATTTGAAATGATAGTTTTAATCCAAACTACACCCGAGCATGGTTTAGGGATAAACTACCCAAAAGCATACGGTCATCTTCCAAAAGCTTTAACTAGCGAGCATCATGGGAATCTAATGCCGAATAACCCATTTTCCTTTCTCCGCGTTCGCACCTAAAAATTTAAACAACGAGAGGGTAAGCTAAAGCTTAGTGAGTGCAACAATTATACATACATATATATAACCCATCTACTTGCAATCGCACCCACCAAATACCTCTTACAAAAATATAACCCAATAGCATGCCGTCATACTCATAATGCTAACAACTCGTACATTAACACAACACCACATTAGCATATACTCAATAAAATATATATATATATACATATATGTAGCATGCTTATCCAACGTTTAACAACATAATATGGTTAACCATAACGCTATGGTGCTACCGGCACGTGGTTCACACCATACGCATTTGAGTATCACTCTTTTATAGTGCTACCGGCATGTGGTTCACACTTTGGCGCTACCGGCACGTGGTTCACGCCTCATTTTATAGTGCTACCGGCACGTGGTTCACACTTGATGCTACCGGAACATAGTTCACATCATAATACTCATCACATACATGTTATGGTACTACCAGCACATGGTCATACCAAAACATCCACAAATAAATACGCCATATACATGTACGCATAATTATTCCACTCACCTTATAGACTAGGCGATGAATTAACAACTCCGCAAGCTTCAAAGTAAAGTACCTAATACAATAAGTACGCATTCAATACACAACTAGTGAAATTAACCACAATACTCACTCTTGAGCATTTAATGACCCAATTTGCATTAAATGGCTCAACTACACCAAAACCACCCATTAATGGCTAAAACTTTTCATAAATCACTAGGAACAAGTGATGTAAGTCTACTAACACCAACTAACCCGAACTATGGGCATTTCATACCCATTTCACTCAATTAGGTCAACTATTACTCATTTGACTCATTTTGACATTTACACTTACAATTTTAGTCAAACATGACCCATTAACAATTCTTTCATCATTTACAAGTGTATTAGTGACTAACAACACTATCTAACACTTACAAATCTTGATTTACATAACCAAACCCTAGATTATAGTTATTAGGGTTTCCTTACATCAATATAACCCAAATTTGCCCATTTAACCCCCAAATGGGTCTTACAAGTCTTAAATGGCCCAAACCCTAGCCATAAATTAACTAAAACTTAAAACATGGAGTTAAGACTTACCAACACTATTAGGTCGTAGCTAAGAACAAGGAGAACAACTTTACTTCTTGCTCCAAAGATCGATTCACAATTCTTCACTATCGAATCTTACTTTTAATTTAAATGGGTTTTATGTTTTGAGAGTAAATAGAAGAAGAAAAGAGAAAAGAAATTGAATAAATGAGATAAGTGGTTGAGGTTTAAAGCTCCAATCAGATCCATACGCGAAAAGATGAAAATACCCTTGGACCACCCCTTTTTAAATAGGAAAAACAGGTTAAATCTGCAGCTTTGTCGCGTCGCGACCTCAATTGTCGTGGCGCGGCAATACACTGGATTTTCGAGCTGTCTTAATTCACTCCTGAATTTGATTTGCTTTATTTGTCGCGGCGCGCCCAAGATCTCCGCGGTGCGGCAATGGCCTGTAACTGGCCATTTCAACTATTTTAAATCAACAATGCTTTATTCGACTTGTACACCTCGTTCACGCTTCCTATATTCGTTTAGACTTCGTCTTTAAGTCTCAAATGACCTAACGCTATCAAAACCTATGCATATACTTATACATGCATCCAATCTCAAACGTAATATATGAATATATCTCGTATACATCGAGTTACCACTTTATATCATTTAACCACATAAACAAGCGAAATATAAACGTTCTAACGATTAAACAAGTACCTTAAGACACGTATGAAGAAAAAGGGATGTTACACACCATCTTCGCGTGGTATACGAATAATCTTTTCTCCACAGATGACTTATGTTTGTACTTTGGACAACCAGTCCATGTCAACTATCATATCAAAGCTTTCCAACTTAATGGGTATCAAATCTATCGCAAATTCCACTCCAGCTAAGTTTATAATACCTCCTCGGCTAATTTGGTCAACTTTCTCAAGTTTCCCTTTGGCTACTTCAACAAGCATACTCTCCTTCAAAGGTACTAATGACTAATCTATCTTAGAGGAAAAGTGTCTATCTACATAAATCCTATCAGCACTAATATCAAACAAGACAGAAGCTAATAGTTTATTAATAGTGAATGTACCTGTGACCAAGTCAGGATCCTCACGGGCATCCATGGCGTTCATGTTGAAGACTCTTCAACGTGCTGGCCCACATTCCTTCTTCTTGTTCGGACATTCATTCTTAAAGTGACCTTGCTGGCCGTATTCAAAGCATTTCTTTGGCCCATTCGGATTCATTCTCACAGTTGAGGTGTTGATCTTGCAATCCTTGCTGATATGTCCAGTCCACTTACACTTTTCACATACCACGTTGCAGTACCCAGTATGATGCTTGTAGCATCTCTTACACTGCGGAAGGCTACCTTTGTAGTTAGGGTTCGAGTTAGGGTTCGGGTTAGGGTTCCTCCAGTCGTTGTTTCCCTTAAAATTCTCATACCTCTTAGCTGGGTTTTGATTAAAGACTTTTCCCTTGTTTCTATCCCACTTACGTTTCCCATTACTAGCTCCCAACTTCGATTTCACCTTTTCTGGCTCTTGTTGGGTAATTTGATTCATCAGGGTGTACGCCATGTGCATAGCTTCCGGGACATCTGCTGGTTTTGAAGAGGTGACATTTCCCTGAATGGTCTTGGGAAGTCCCCACAAATACCGTTCCATTCGCTTAAATTCAGGAGTAACTATCGTGGGGCACATTAAATCTAACTCCAAGTACCTTCAGTTATAGCCATCAAGATCAGTCCCTACAACTTTCAGTTCCCAAAACTCATCTTCCATTTTCTGAATTTCGGTTCTAGGGCAGTACTCCTCGATCATAGCCTGCTTAAACTCCTCCCATGGTGTAGCATAAGCCTCGTCAATTCCCCGAGCTTGGGCGAGTGTGTTCCACCAAGTTAAAGTGCCATCCGACAGCGTGCAGGAGGCGTACTTAGTTTTGTTCACTTCAGAGCAGTTACTCACGCGGAAAACAGCTTCCAACTTTTCAAACTATCTAGTCAACCCAACTGGCCCTTCAGTACCACGGAAATTGTGGGGCTTGCAGCTCTGAAATTTCTTATAAGTGCATCCGTTCAGAATGTTCTGGTTAGCCGGTGGAGCTTAGGGGTTGACATCCGCCATAGCTGCGGCTACTCTAGCAGCTATCATCTCCTCAATCTGAGCTGTTGTGGGCATGTCCCTTGGAACTCTTCCGTTTGCCATTGATCTTCTAAACAAAATTTTGACTTAAGTCAAAATCCAGCATTCAATAAGTCATAATATTATAGTATATGGTAACAAATATGGAATCAACACAAAACACGATAACTAAGCATGGCAAACAGCAGCAAATAGCACAAAAGCCAACATGCAATAACTTAAATAAACATCATACAATAATTAAACAACATTAAGTTCCATTCATTAATAAGAAAGTTGCATACATCTCCATAAGGTTCGTACAATACATGAATAAAACAAGATACTACTAACGGGATTACATAGTGGAATCTATTACAATAGCCTTATGGTGATGGTGGGTAAATGATGTCCATCAGGTGGGTCATCTGGTCCTCGAGCTCAGTTACCCGAGCACGGAGGGTATGCACTTCCCTCGTCAGTTCCTCGACGGTGGGAGATGCTGGTGGGGCAGGTGGTACAGATGGTGTAAGTGGCGCCGGTGGTGCAGATGGTGTTGTGCCAGAAGTAGAAGGCGCATAACGAGCGACCTTACGCACGAATGGATTAACAGAATATGGCACAACCCGCTTACGGGCAGTGACCCTAACCATCAGTCCACGTGCGTTCATGAACTGCTTACCTCCATTAACCCCTGGAATAACAGTACTATCGAAGTGGTACCGCTTCTTCGGCAGGGTAGAGGGTGGCTGCACGGGCTCCTCCTCGGAGTCCTCCTCAGAATCCTCCTCGGGATCCTCCTCGATGGTGTCATCGGATGATGAATCATCTGAATCATCTGAGGGTGGATGTGCCTGGCCGGTGGTCATAATTCGATATCTGCCAGGTGGAATCGGCACGACTCATCCGTCAGGGATGCATCTAACCCAATGTCTACGCTCATTACGGAAAGGACCGTCCCCGTTTCCCCCAAGGATCACAGAACCACCGGAATGGTGATGTGGCCCCGGGAGCCTAGGGCTGGGTGGAGCTGGAATCTCCTCTGGATCCACGTCTCCATCCGAGACGTCCATCAGGTCAAGCGTGTGTCCACTATCTCCAGAAGACGAATCACCAGAGTCGTCGGAGGGTAGCGGTGAATTAGCAACAATAGTAGGCGAAGCAGCAGATGAATCTGAGTCACTCTCCAAATCAATGATAATAGGTGGTATGTCCGACATCTGAATAAGGACAAATAACTTTTTCCATGTCAGTAAGACATATAGCAAGCACGTAATTAGGCACTATAGCATCCTAGCAGTTCATAGCATGGCAATACTAACAGTATTAAACAAAAGTAACATGCAATCAAAGGCAGATAGTAGCATGCAGTAGTGAGAATAAACAGTAGCATACAGTAATTTCACATAGCAGTAAAAGTAAGCAGTAGCATGCAGCAAGTTCCGCAGTAACTAGTAAACAAGCAAGTTGTAGATTAGTCCTATTAGCGAATCCTACTCGGCTCTGTCAAGACTCACTAATGCAACCTAATTCCCTACAAACAATGCTCTGATACCAAATGTGATGCTCCGTACAAAATTAACGTGTATGGATCATCAACAACAGGTCCATCACAAGGTTACAACACTATATGCTGTTTTAAAACAAGTTTGCATTCATAAAAGATAGCATTTTACAAAAGATAGCATGCTTCTACGAATAGGAAGCGTTAACACAAGTACGTGACATGAAGGTCATTACAAAGCCATTGTTCAAATGTAACATAAGTTTTAAATGCAAGGTAAAAAGTTCCATGTTTGAGACATCTCTAAATAAGCAGCGGAAATCTAACACCGAGAGTCTAGTACAGCGGAAGCAACAAACGTCTAAGCACCTGAGAAATAACATGCTTAAAAGTCAACATGAATGTTGGTGAGCTATAGTTTGATTGTAATAATAATGAAATGTAGGCCACGAGATTTCGTATTCAAAACTGTATGAAAAGTATATTGTAACATCCTCAATTGGGCCTAGATGTAAGATTATTAAATTAACCTTAAGTTAGTGTTGAGATATTATATGCTTTTATTTTTATTTAATATTTATTATTAAATAATGATGTGGTCAGGACCAGTTTGTGACAAGGGTCACAGAACAGGTTTGTTTATTAAATTTGGACTTCGTTTGGGTTGCCAAATGATGTACGAAAGATATCAGATAACTGATAAATACCCGTGTGTTGCACAGTGTAGGATTTAACCCACTTTAAGTGACTAGTGCTTCCATTTTCTTCTTTTGGTTTCCAGAAATTTCTCACACACAAACACACCCGTACTTCATCTTCTCCAACTACCAAAACCCTAAATTCTAATCCTTGTTCTTGAGCTCAAATCTTTTACATTATCTTGTTCCTTTCGATTTACTGAATCAATCAAGGTAATATTTGTAGCATTTCATGCTTTAATCTTTGAGAAAATTGAGTTTTTGTGTTAGTTTTTACAAAGTGAGTAATTTGGGTCAAAATGGTTAGACCGAGTGTCTTGGGCAGTGAATATTTTACCAAGTGTTGATTTCTAGCAGTTATGCTGCCCGTTTTTATTTTGATGATTTTGATGTAAATTTTGAAAGTGCACAAGTGTTAAGCAAAAAATTTTAGCGGATACTTTTTCTGAAAAAACTTTCAGTATTGTGCTGTTTTGTGCTATCGGATAGAAACTAACTTGTGTATATGTTTTTCTCAGGAGAAAAGGAGAAATACAAGGTTCCGTGATTAGATAGCTGAATACCTTCTCGTTTGCTAGTAATTGGTGAGTGGTACTAATTGGAGAATATAGTATATAGAAGCATGTTATATTATGATTGTCATGCTTGTTAGATATACTTATTGTTGTGGTTAGTTAGTTCTTGTGATGACTGCATGTTAGTTGATGCTTGTCTGCTGGAGCCCAGTGTGTCCCTATTGTGTGGTAGCCTCGGTAGGAGAGATCAACCTGCGGGTTGGGTTCCTCTGTGGTAGCCTAGACAGCCGTGGTGTATATATATGTGAATGACGCGTCCGTCGCGTGTGGATTATGTATATACATACAGTGGTGGAGGAACTTCTGGTAAGCCCCAGTCCGATCAGCTGGTGGTTAATGGTTTGGCCGAGCCACCAGAGTCTCTATAGATGGCACTTGGGTGATGTTTGTGTGTTAGACTATACGACATGATTAGTATAACACTTGTGTATGCTATGGCCTGTAGTTAGTCGTACTCACTTAGCTTCGTGCTAATTCCCCTCCATCTCCTCCCTGCAGGTTGATAGCTTTTGTAGATAGTACTTTTTGGGAGAAGACGGGCATGGTGATGTTATGTTTGACAGGATTAACTCTGATGTGATCTTTTATAGCTTAAACCGTGTTCTTTTGAAAACAGATTGTAACTACATCTTCTCCGTTTAAACATGTATTTTGTAATGACACGTGACACTAGTTGTCTTAGCAATAGTTAATGTTTATTTTGTATTTAATAAATAAATGTTTCCGCCACGTATAAAAAAAAACAAAATCAGCGGTGTCACAAGTTGGTATCAGAGCTAAGTTTGGCAGCATGTGCATTGTGATCTACATGTCGTGTTCCCAAACTTGGAAGAGTCATGTCAAACATAACATGCTGGGGATGGGTTAAGTGAGTATTAGGACAGGATATGTGTTAGTTGTTAGTACTAACAGAATTTATATTAAGCTTTGGTGTGAGTGTTGTGGTAGTGCAGTAATGGCAGATAATCAAGCAACCGCTACTGGCCCTACTGTCCCTGGAACTGGTACTTTTAAAGCCCCTGACAAAGATGGACATGTGTCTTCGGAAGAAGAAACTTCTTAAGAAGTAATAGAACTTCAAAGTCGGTTATTAGAAGCTCAAGAGAAAATTAAGGAATTGGAACAAGAACGGGCGCAATGGAACCCAAATACCACTGCGTTAAACACAACTTTTCCTTCAAACCTTTATAATCAAGCCGGTGGCAGTTCCCAATCACAGTTTTCACAAAATGCCTATCAAAACTATCAAATGCCATTCCCATTTAACCAGGCAATTCAAAATCAAATGATATACCCATTTCAAGTTCCCGAGACAAAAAAGAAGTGTACATATAAACAGTTTCTTGATTGCAAACCTCCAGAATATCATGGTCACACAAACCCTACAATGACCCTTAATTGGCTGAGAGAAGTGGAGAGAGCATTAGAAGCGTGTTTTTGTGAGCCTGAATCCATGGTGTTATTTGCTAGTAGGCTTCTCAAAGGTGAGGCAATGGAATGGTGGGACTCTATCACTGCATATTTACCTAAAGAACAGATCCGTCAAATTACCTGGGAACAATTTGCTGCTAAAGTTCGTGAGCAGTATTGTTCTGAGTATGAGATGGAAAGATTGAAAACTGAGTTTTTGAGTATGAAAATGACAGAAAGTATGACGATTGATGAGGTTTTCAGAGATTTCACATCTAAGCTAAGGTTCGTTCAACAGTGGGTACCAACTGAGAAAGATAAGATTCAGCATTTTATGCGGGTGATTAAGCCAGAATATAGAACAGTTACGAGATTTGCAACCACATTGGCACAGGCTCATGAGATGGCGAAGATTACTGAAGGTGATATAATGGCAGCAAAAAGAGAAAGTTCGAGAAGTGGATCTTTTGGGGGTAAATCAGAAGGTCAATCGGGTGGACAGTCAAATCAGCAGTCGAGTAAGCAATCCGGTTTTCATGGTAAAAAGTCAGGCGGGTTTAAACAGAAAAGTAAGTCTGGTATTAGTGGATCAGGTTCAAGTTAGTCTGGGTGGTGTAATGTTTGTAAGTCAACCCATACCGGCCCGTGTTCTCCAATGACCCGGAGATGTTTGAAATGTGGAGTGTTAGGTCATGAATCAACAGCTTGTTCTTTTAAGTCTAATGTTTGTTGGAGTTGCCATCAAGAGGGGCATAGATCAGCGAATTGTCCATCTACGTCGAGAGCCGGTTCTGGGGCAGGGTCAGGGGCAAGGTCGGTAACTTCTGGGGGATCTTCTACTTCTACTACTGGGTAGAAGAGAAAGAATCCTCCAACAGCAGAGGTAAGGGCATTTCAGATGACGGTAGACACTGCAACCGCTATCGATGACGTCATTACCGGTATGTGCTTGGGTAATTCCTTGCCAGCTCGTGTGTTATTTGATTCAGGAGCGAATTGTTCTTTTATGTCCTTAGGCTTCTGTGATAAGTTGAAGTTGCCTGTTAGGATGTTAGATGAGCCTTTGGGAATAGAAGTAGCTGATGGTAAAATGGTTCCATGCACATCATCTGTGTCTGGAATTACCATCGAAATTGACTGCCATTCTTTCCCTTTAACTTGTTTGTTGATGTCTATACCTAGCTTTGATGTAGTCATAGGCATGAATTGGTTAAGAGCTAATAGGGCTAATATTAAGTGTGATAAGAAGATGATTTCTTTCCGTTTGGCCGACGGATCCCGAGTGATAGCTAGGGGAGAGCGCAGTGGACTTAACTTTCCTATGGTTTCCCTAATGAAAGTTCAGAAGGTAATATCGAAAGGGTGTGATTCATTCTTAGCCTACGTGATCGATGTTAAGAAAGAAAAGAAGCAGGTGACCGATATTCCTGTTGTGTCAGAATTTCCCGAAGTGTTTCCAGATGATCTACCAGGGTTACCTCCAGTACGTGAAATAGAGTATAAAATTGATTTGGTTCCAGGTGCTACACCAGTTGCAAAAGCTCCTTACAGATTAGCTCCGTCAGAAATCCGAGAAATGATGTCTCAGATTCAGGAACTGTTAGATAAGGGGTTTATTTGACCAAGTTCTTCACCGTGGGGTGCTCCTGTTTTGTTTTTGAAAAAGAAAGATGGGTCGCTTAGAATGTGTATAGATTACCGCGATTTGAATAAGAGAACAATCAAAAATAAGTATCCGTTACCAAGAATAGATGATTTATTTGATCAGTTGCAGGGTGCTTCCTACTTTTCAAAGATTGATTTACGTTCAAGGTATCATCAAGTACGTGTTGCAGAGAACGATATACCGAAAACGGAGTTCAGAACTAGATATGGTCATTATGAATTTTTAGTTATGCCATTTGGGTTAACAAACGCGCCAGCAGTGTTTATGGATTTAATGAACAGGGTGTGTCGTCAGTATCTTGACAAGTTTGTGATTGTCTTCATAGATGATATCTTGATATATTCGAAAACCAAGAAAGATCATGCTACACATTTGAGATTGGTATTAGAACTCCTGAAATAGGAACAGTTGTACGCTAAGTTTTCTAAGTGTGAATTTTGGTTGCGGGAAGTACAGTTTCTGGGTCATGTGATTTGTGAACAGGGTATTAAAGTAGATCAGTCTAAGATAGAGGCTGTAATGAATTGGAACTCACCGAAAATGCCGACAGAAATTAAGAGTTTTCTGGGTTTAACAGGTTATTACCGCCGATTTATCAAAGACTTCTCTAAAATAGCAGGTCCGTTAAATAAGTTAACCAGAAAAGATGTAGCCTTTCGATGGACTGATGAACAAGAAAAGGCTTTTCAGACTCTCAAACAGTTGTTATGTCAAGCGCCGGTTTTAGCCTTACCAGAGGGAACAGAAGATTTTGTGGTCTTCTGTGATGCGTCACATACAGGTTTGGGTTGTGTTTTGATGCAAAGAAATAAAGTTATAGCATATGCTTCACGACAATTGAAGAATCATAAACGAAATTACCATACTCATGATTTAGAGTTAACTACAGTTGTGTTTGCCTTGAAGCTTTGGAGACACTATTTGTATGGTACACATTGTGAAATCTATACAGATCATAAGAGTCTTCAATATATCTTTTCGCAGAAAGAATTAAATATACGTCAACGTCGATGGTTAGAATTGATTAAAGACTATGATTGTGAGATTAAGTACCATCCGAGTAAAGCAAATGTGGTCGCAGATGCTCTGAGTCGCAAGAAAACAGTCGAAAATGTTAGATTTATGAGAATTAAAATAGTTTCAGACTTGATTGATCGATTGAAAACCGTTCAGTTAGTAGCTTTAAATGACGAAAACCTAAAGAATGAACAAATGACTAAAAGAAAATTTGACCTATGCAATGATTCTAGAGGATTAAAGACCTATAAAGATCGAATTTGGGTGCCTATGCTTGGAGATTTGAGGGATTTAATCCTTACTGAAGCGCATAAATCGAGATTATCAGTGCATCCAGGTAGTACAAAGATGTATAGAGACTTGAAAACATTGTATTGGTGGCCGACAATGAAGACAGATGTTGCAAATTTTGTCAAAAAATGTCATATTTGTGCGCAAGTTAAGGCAGAACATCAGAAACCGTATGGATCTCTAAGACAGTTAGAAATTCCTCAGTGGAAATGGGATCATATAACGATGGATTTTGTAACCAAGTTACCCCGAACCCAGAAAGGTCACGACATGATCTGGGTGATAGTGGATCGTCTAACTAAGAGTGCTCACTTTTTAGCTACTCGTGAAACAACTTCGTTGAGTGATTTAGCCGAGTTGTACTTAAAAGAGATCGTTAGTCGACATGGTATACCGTTGTCAATAGTTTTCGATAGAGATACTAGGTTTGTATCGAACTTCTGGAACAGTTTACAACAGAATCTGGGTATGCGTGTGAATTTAAGTACAACATATCATCCACAGATAGACGGTCAGAGTGAACGGACGATTCAGACATTAGAAGACATGTTGAGAGCGTGTGTCTTAGAATACGGTGGTTCTTGGGATACACATCTTCCATTAATAGAGTTTTTTTACAACAATTCATATCATTCGAGTATCGAGATGCCGCCGTATGAAATGTTATATGGTCAAAAATGCAGAACTCCTACGTGTTGGTTAGAAGCAGGTGAGAAACAATTTGCAGGTCCCGAAAATGTTCGAATAACCGCAGAAAAGGTCGAAATTGCACGTGAGAAGTTAAAAGTAGCTAGAGATAGACAAAAGATGTATACTGATCCGTGCAGACGTCCAGTAACATTTAATGTAGGTGATCGTGTATACCTAAAAGTTTTGCCATGGAAAGGGGTGATCAGATTCGGAAAACATGGTAAATTAGAGCCGAGATTTATTGGGCCATTTCCGATCATAGAAATTTTGAATGATCAGACTGTTGTTTTAGATCTTTCATCAGAGTTAGCAGGAATACACAACACGTTCATTGTTTGTTATTTAAGAAAGTGCAAAGTAGACGATGAAAGTCAGATTCTTCCATTGAAAGATTTGAAAGTCGACTTGACTAAGAAACTAGTGGAAAAGCCGGTTAGAATAGTGGACCAGAAAGTCACAAAGCTAAGAAAGAAACAGATTCCTATGGTGTTAGTGGAATGGCGGCACAGTTTAGGTTCCAACCTGACGTGGGAAACCGAGGAGTTAATGAGGGCGCGCTATCCCCAGTTGTTTGACCTTGACCAGATTCCGAGGACGGAATCTTCTTAAGGGGGTAGATTTGTAACATCCTCAATTGGGCCTAGATGTAAGATTATTAAATTGCCCTTAAGTTAGTGTTGAGATATTATATGCTTTTATTTTTATTTAATATTTATTATTAAATAATGATGTGGTCAGGATCAATTTGTGACAAGGGTCACAGAACAGGTTTGTTTATTAAATTTGGACTTCGTTTGGGTTGCCAAATGATGTACGAAAGATATCAGATAACTAATAAATACCCGTTCGTTGCACAGTGTAGGATTTAACCCACTTTAAGTGACTAGTGCTTCCATTTTCTTCTTTTGGTTTCCAGAAATTTCTCACACACAAACACACCCGTACTTCATCTTCTCCAACTACCAAAACCCTAAATTCTAATCCTTGTTCTTGAGCTCAAATCTTTTACATTATCTTGTTCCTTTCGATTTACTGAGTCTATCAAGGTAAGATTTGTAGCATTTCATGCTTTAATCTTTGAGAAAATTGAGTTTTTGTGTTAGTTTTTACAAAGTGAGTAATTTGGGTCAAAATGGTTAGATTTGATGTTGTTTGAGTCCAAATCTTGTGGGTTTATGTCTCTACATGTTTAGTGTCTTAGATTTGGTCAGTTTTGAGGTCATAAACGAGCTCTAGAGCAAGAATTGGTCGATTTTGAGTGAAACCCATCACTTTGTCTTCGGCTTCTGCAGATGAACACGGTCAGCCGAGTGTCTCCTGACACTCGACCGACTGACTCAACCATCGACCTAGTGTGTAAGACCCACGGCCGAGTGTGTCTGTGAGAGACCATCGACTGAGTGACTAGACACTCGGCCGAGTGAGTGTAGATAGTCGGCCGGCCGACTGTCTCTGACAGTCGATCGAGTGTCTTGGGCAGTGAATATTTTACCAAGTGTTGATTTCTAGCCGTTATGCTGCCCGTTTTTATTTTGATGATTTTGATGATTTTGATGTAAATTTTGAAAGTGCACAAGTGTTAAGCAAAAAAATTTTAGCGGATACTTTTTCTGAAAAAAATTTCAGTATTGTGCTGTTTTGTGCTATTGGATAGAAACTAACTTGTGTATATGTTTTTCTCAGGAGAAAAGGAGAAAGAGAAGGTTCAGTGATTAGATAGCTGAATACCTTCTCGTTTGCTGCTAATTGGTGAGTGGGACTAACTAGAGAATATAGTATATAGAAGCATGTTATATTATGATTGCCATGCTTGTTAGATATACTTATTGTTGTGGTTAATTAGTTCTTGTGATTACTGCATGTTAGTTGATGCTTGTCTGCTGGAGCCCAGTGTGTCCCTATTGTGTGGTAGCCTCGGTAGGAGAGATCAACCTGTGGGTTGGGTTCCTCTGTGGTAGCCTAAACAGCCGTGGTGTATATATATGTGAATGACGCATCCGTCGCATGTGGATTATGTATATACATACGGTGGTGGAGGAACTTCTGGTAAGCCCCAGTCCGATCAGCTGGTGGTTAATGGTTTGGCCGAGCTGCCAGAGTCTCTGTAGACGGCACTTGGGTGATGTTTGTGTGTTAGACTATGCGACATGATAAGTATAACACTTGTGTATGCTATGGCCTGTAGTTAGTCGTACTCACTTAGCTTCGTGCTAATTCCCCTCCATCTCCTCCCTGCAGGTTGATAGCTTTTGTAGATAGTAATTTTTGGGAGAAGACGGGCATGGTGATGTTATGTTTGACAGGATTAACTCTGATGTGATCTTTTATAGCTTAAACCGTGTTCTTTTGAAAACAGATTGTAACTACATCTTCTCCGTTTAAACATGTATTTTGTAATGACACGTGACACTGGTTGTCTTAGCAATAGTTAATGTTTATTTTGTATTTAATAAATAAATGCTTCTGCCACGTATAAAAAATAAATAAATCAGCGGTGTCACATATATGCTTAACCGTGGGCACTTGGTAACTAACTTAACGTAAATATCACCCCCTAAAAGTACACTTGGTGAGTGCGTAAGTTTACGAAGTATTAAACACCCGTTAAATGCTAGAGCGACTAGCCCGAGTGGGGATGTCAAACTCTATGGATCCATATCTAAGATTCGCGTTCACCGGTTCAAAAACCAATGACTAAACGTTACCGAGCTAAGGGGAAAGTTTATGCCGTTATATAACCCACACATGTATAAAGTTTAAGTACTCGTGCCTAGTAAGTAAAACATAAAAAGCGCATGTATTCTCAGTCCCAAAAATAGTTGAAGTAAAAAGGGAGCTATAACTCACAGTGATAGTGCAGTAAAATCGGTACGAATAAGTAAGCGAGTAAGTCGGTCCGAAAGGTCGTCAACCTAAGTCAAAGGTTACCAAGTCCGTAAATCGTCCCAAAAGGTTTATAAATAAATAATTAAGTCTTAAGTATCATCATCATCATCGTACCTAAAAAGTAAAGTAAGTTTTCAATCAAGAATAGAGATCAAAACAAGGGCTGACTTCGTTCAGCTGCTACAACCTCTATATAAACTGAAATGACACGCGGTCAGTGGCCAAGGCTCCGTATGTGAGTCCTTTTACCACTGTCTGAGTTTTCAGATCCGAACTTAGTGTCTTTTGGCCGTGGCGACGGTCCAAGCGCGAGCAGGTAAGAATTTTCAAGCACATCGTTACAAGGGCGTAGTGACTTGAGAAAGGCTATAAATCCTAAACCGTATATCGGATTAAGACGAGTCATAAACGAAAAGTCATCTACTTGATCCAAAATATCTGGAAATTAACTTTTCCAGAAGCCCAGGGGCCTGATCGGACCTTGAAAAATAGAAAACAAATGCTCCGGTAGGATTCTTGGTGTTTGATGCTCATCACGGTTCTTATCCTTGATGTTTTAGCATCACTTTAACCAAGGTTTAACCATCAACACACAAAGTTAAGACTAAGAAATAAAACAAAACTCATGCGAGAGTTTGAGCAAGGTGATGAACCAAAGTTACATCAATTTCTTAGTTTTAACACAAGTACAATTTCTATTTAGCTATAAACTTTGAATCAAACTAAATAAGAAAGACCTTAAGCTATAGAACTTAGATCTTAGCTAAATATTAAAGACCTTAGACTACAAAGTCTAGATCTCATGTTCTTGGTGAAACCCTAAGTCATTACACTTAGACTTTCAACTTTTACACAACCATAAGTTATGAAACTTAGATCTTGTAAAGTAATATGAACACAAGCTAATGAACTTTTGTTTAAACAAAGTAGAAGACCCTAAGTTACACAACTTAGATCAAACACAAAAATGAAACCCTAAGCTAGAGAGCTTGGATTCCTAACAACACTTATGAGATCTCAAGCTAGTAAGCTTGTATCTTTTGTTTCAAGAAAACACAAGTCACAAAACTAAAGTACAAAAAATTAAAGAAGATCATAAGTTAGTAAACTTGGATCTTTAACTAACTTTTTGTAGAAACATCAAGCTAGTAAGCTTGTATTTCAAACTTTCTTGAAGATCCATAAAGTAAAGTGTTGGATCTACAAGTTACATGAAGATCATAAACATGAGTTTTGATCTTTTAACACAATTAAAGAGATCTTAAGTTAGTAACTTAGATCTAACAAGATTATGAAGATTCAAAGCTAAAAAACTTGAATCCTTCATGTTCTTGAAGATTCTTCAAAACAAAGTTGAATCTTACAAGAGTAATGAAGATTCAAGTTACAAAACTTGAATCTTTGTTCATGATGATGATGATTCATGAATTAAAGTAAGAAAAGAAAGAAAAAGAAATCAAGAACTTACAAGTTCTTCAAGTAATTTAGAGAGAAAACTTTAGAGTGAGAAAGTAGAGAGAAGTGTGTGTTTGAGCAAATGAATGAAGTGTGGGTATTTAACAAAGAAAGAAAAGAAAAAAAAATTAAATGATGGTGAGGGTGGGGTGGTGGCCGACGGTTTGGGAGCAAGGGGGACCATTTTGGTCTCATGTGGTGTGGCATGGTGTGGTCCATGGTGGTGGTACATGGAGATGTTGACATGTTGGGTGGTTTGAGACATAATGCAAGCCTTGGTACATAAGCATGCAAGTTAGTTGTCTCATTATTTACATGGGCTAATTATGATTACATGGGCTAATTAATCCATTAAGTAGTCCACTAAGTTGAGTAGGTTGGGCCATGGAAGTCCATTAAAGTGTTAAGTCCATTAAGGTAACTAGTAAGCATTAGTAAACACTAATCATAATTAAGGAACCATAAAGCCAAGTAATGGTCGTGAATAAATAACAATTATGTTTACGTAGTCATAATATTCCAATAATGACAAAAGTTTAACGTGTACCAAGTACGTAGCTCGCTTTAAACAATAAGTGACACTAACGGTCGTAAATGCATTCAAGGATCATGTTAAGCAACTAAGTACTTAAAAAACATGTTGTAAGGCATTAACGAAAGTAATTAACATAATTAATGATCCCAGAATAAAATCTAAATTAGTACGCACAAATACGCAGTTTCGTGAAAGTAATAAATATAATTAAAAGTCGAAAAAGTTGGGTCGTTACAACAAGTCTTTACTAGTTACACTTGAAAGCATTGTTCTTCATTTAGCCTTAATTAATCACTAAGTCATTTTTAATAGCAATTATTGTTCAAGTGATATTGGCTTAATTGTGTTGGTACTTGATGATCATACTAAGGATGTCTAGATAAGATTTAAGATCACAAGTTGTTGTTTAACACTTATGTGTTATGCCTAATCTTGGTTAAATTGTCATTAAGACGTCATTAGGTGTAATTAACTATAATTAGTGTTTTTATGACCAGAACTCAATTGAGTATGGAGAGGACATCTATTCTAAGTGTGTTGAGAAAGGTTTCATGAATTATAGATGTCGGGAACTAGTCAAACTTTATTTGGTCAAAATTGGTAACAGAGAAAACTGCGGTCGCACTGCGGTTGACCGTGGTGGCGACCGTGCAACTTGTTTTCACAAAACTGCGTTGCAATTCAGTTTGGAGTTCTACGGCTGGCTATGCGGTCGACCGTACCTTGACCGTGTATTTAGCTGAACTTTAATTCTATTCTTTAAGCTATGTTTGACTTGGTCATTTACAAGATAAAGTATGGATTAGTGACCTTGCGTGTTTCATATTAAGATGTCGGTCATCACTTATACATATGTATGTGTCATCATCAAAACATATTCTTAGATTAATCATCATACTTAAGTTTGTCGTTTAGTTCATTAACCAACATTCAACCAACATTCTCCCCCTTTTTGATGATGACAAACATACAAGTGATGAGGGACATTTTGCTATAAATACGCAAGTGTTAACAATCACTTGTATCCATCTTTCTCCCCTTTTGTCGAAGCAAAAAGGTTAGCTCCCCCTAGAACTAAGCACGCCCTTAGAGCAAAGCTCCCCCTTAAATTGTGTACGTTGGAAAACATATATTAGAACATAACAAGCACACATTTTAATCAAGTCACATACTAAACATAGATAATTCATACATAGATAATTCATGACAGTCAGAAAATTTCAATTATCATGATGAGAGGAGTGACCCTTGTCCTTGTCCTCAAGTCGTGACAATCTTCGACGAAGTTTTAGAATGTTTCCATGAATTACACTGTTTTGTCCCTATGTCGAAAGAGAACAAAAGTTGAGTGGATTTTCAAGAGGAGGTTCTTGAATCTGCTTGGTTGAAGCTTTGCATATTGGATAAGAAGAGACTTGAATGGAATGGTTAAAAGGAGATGTCATTCCAACATGTGCGAATAGTTTGGTCAGATGGAGACCATACGGAAGCGACATATGGGAATGTTGAGCTGCATGTTGCATTCTTGATGCCATGAAGTGTGCAACATTTACTTTGGTAGAGTTCAGGAGACACCATACGAAGATGATTTCATTTGCATTGAGTCGATCCAGTAGTTCCCCCTTTTCGTAAACATTTGCAGTGATGATCTATTACCAGAGATCATATGTTGATGCAAGATGTTGACGAGGGAATCCATCCTTTTTGATGTATTCGGGTTTAAGAGTTCTGTTGCACATAATCTCTAATGCATTATCTCTCTTTACCCATTTAGGAAATTTATTGAACGAATTTGGTTTTAGAAAGAATGTTCGCCCTTCATTTGGAACATCCATGATATTTCCAAATTCTTTAAGCGTTAATGAATGACTTCTTCCATAAAGAGAAAATGATATTTTCTCATTATTTTGTGAGAATTAAAATTCTCATAGAGTTCATTGATGTGAAGAGGATAAAGTGTACCTCTTAGATTGAGAAAAACATCCCACTTGATGTTTGAGAAGCTTTCAAGAGAGTAGGTAGTAAGATGATGTGTAAGAACTTCTCTTCCTTCAACAATAGACGTCATTGTGAAGAACGTTTGCTTTGCAAAGAGATGTTTGGAGTAATTGATGTGGGTGTGAATTTTTTGAATGTATTTGCTTTAATAGACAAATGATGAATGTTGTCTAGTAAACTTTGATGGGGTAGGTAGCTAAATTTAGAGCAGTTTGAAAGAGATATCAATTTGTCCTTTTGCAATCTATTGATCATTAAATTTATGTAAGAGTGTTAGGACAAATTAATTCTGTCAGGTGTTCTGCGGTCGAATCACGGTTGACTGTGGGAGTAGCCGTACAGTGACAGATCTATCTTTTTGCATGGGAATACAAGCAAAATCAATTTAATTACACAATAAACATAACATTACTAATTATCTTACACATAATTGTTTAGTGCCAACATTTAAGCACTTCACAGAGCACACGAGTATTCAATAAAGATCATTATCCCAAACACACAAGTTATGACCTACTGCAAGAGATTGTTTTCACAAATCCTTTCAATGCCTTCTTGAACCTAGAGTAATTCTCGCTAATCTCTTCCTCCCGCTTAAGAATCCTGTCGATCTTGGTTTCGAAATTCGAGTTCATGAATTCTTGATGTTCCTGTAAGTTTGCCTCCTCATCTTCTATTCCTTCTTCATTCGATTCTTCCTCCGTTTAATAGTTCTCAATCTCATCGAGATCCTCTTAAAGACTTGATCTTCTTCCATGAGAGGATTCTGATAGATGACCACTTCGAATGATAGTCGACCTATCTAGTAGCTTGAATGAAGGTTACTGAACAATAGCGTGAGTTACCTTGAGGTAGCTAAACAAACTATTCAGATGCATTCCATAAGGAAGAGATCTAGTTGATTCATTCATCAGGTTGCTCATTCGGGACGCCATCAGAAACGCTACATTAATTTCCATTTTTAATTCAATTGCCCACATGACATAAATTTGAGTGACATGAATGTGGGAGTGGTTTCCTAGCCTACAGTAGATGTTGTGGTCAATGATTTTGTTCAGAATATCAAGATCTGACCAGAGATCCTTTCCGGTTAGTCCCTTGAATAGGATTTCGGAGTGACTGGCGTTAGATTTGTACAGCAAGGTTAATGCATCAGCAGCTTGAATAAATTCAGAAAAATGTTCTAGCTTGTGTCTTCTGCTGTAGAACTCCATTCCTTCAGTAGGTACACCCAGAATTTCACCAAAAGTTTTGAGAGGATATTCCCACCATTTTTTGTTAAGATGAAATCTTACCACCTTAGTTTCTGAATTAAAACTAAAGTTGGCATAGAATTCTCTTATCAATTCAGGATATATAGGTCCATTGATTAGTATAAAAGAAGCTAGATTCCTTTGAAACAACTTGTCAATTATTTCAGGGAATGCTTCAAGGTTTATGATTCTTTCTTCAACTATTGTTCTTGCTTTGAGCCATTTCTTGTTGTATAATGTACGTTGTCTTGCATCAGCTGGAGGATTATATCTTTCCTCACCGCGTCTTGATTGAGCATCCCTAGTTCTTGCCATTTTCTACATGATGATACTTCAAATTAATTCAAAGTGTATAATTTCAATTGTAGGAAACGAGTTTTGCAAACTTTAATTATCATCAATACTTAGATGTTTTGATGTTAATGTTCTTCACATTTTCACTCTTCATTAGTGTCAATGAGTTTGCAACTAGATTAAGATTTTCACAAAGTTCATATGTGTTCTAGACTTTTGAGATCATTATCAACACATGTTTTGACATCTAACATTATCACACTCAATTTGCAACAATGTTGTTTATATCATATGAACAATGTTTCTATGAAAATCTAACCTAGATGTATAATGAACCCTAGAATTGTCCAAAGTTAAATCAACGCATACATATACTACAATCACTACTACAATCGTTTCTAAATTGTTCTTCAAGAACAATTTTGATTGTTTGCATCAATTTGAGTTTTGATTCATTCTAGTTAGGGTTTCTTCATAACCCTAGTTCAACATACAAACACAATTGAATGCTAGGAAAGCAAGGATTAATCATACCGAAAGTAGGAATTGAGATTGAAGGAATGAGCGTTCTTCTTCGTGCGGTCGATCTCCTCAGCCGTGTGTAAAGTGTGTTCTTTGAAGTGAGTTGGAATTAAAGAAAAGTGAGGGTTTTATTTAATTTAAAACAGAATCAGACCGTGCACGGTCGATGCACGGTCGACCATGATGTTAGTCTTGCAGGAATTTTCACACGTACATGACAGGAGTATACGGTCGGGTATGCGGTCAGCCGTGATGCTGCCGTGGATTCTTCTGATCACCAATATCTTCACTTCTTCTTTCTTTGAGCGCATTTTGACAATTCTTAGGTTCTATAGAATACTTGAGGACAAGTTTTCTTTTCCTAACATTGAATGATTACATCCTCCCGATTTTTAATCATCAATGACACGTAATATACTATATTTATATATGTGTGTTTGTGTGTGTGTGTGTGTATATATATATATATATATATATATATATATATATATATATATATATATATATATATATATATATATATATATATTCAATCATGTACATAGTATACACAAAACGCATCAATCTTGTATTTAGCATGCAATACATAGTTTCACACAAGAACATAATCCTAATATAATTAACCTTCCTTCAATAATCTTTTAAAATCATTTTTCCAAAACCATTTTACATTTGTAAGAAAAACCTTTCATTAACAGAAAGTCTTTTGAGAAAGTTATTCTCATTAGCATTTTGATCATTGGTTTTGAATGATTTTAAGATCACCCAATCCTTGACTTATCCTTACCGTTGAAGTGTTAGCTTGATCCATTTTCTCCATGTTCTCAATTCTTCTCATAATTGATAATGGACTATGATTACATGTCTTGTGTTCGCTAGAGTCGTGACACACATTCATTTCAAGTTTATCTTTTGATGAATCATAAATAGTTATCCTTTCAAGTTTTCTTTTCAAGTTGTTATTTTCATAAATTAAAACTTTGTTAAGTTGTCTAACTTTGTGTAATTCTTTCTCCAAAAGTTTTACTTTGTCACGACTACTATCATACACAAATTTAATAGTCTTGTAATCATCTAACAATTCTTCATAATTAGAAGGATAGAGTACATGTACCTCATTGCAATCCATGATTGAGACATCATCTTCATTGAAAGGAGATTCAACCTCTTCCTCACTTTGACCATCTTGATCCAAATCATTCCAAGAACTCATGAGGTAAAAGTCTTCTTTTTAATTCAAACCATTTGCTTGAGAATCACCAAGCTTCTCCAAATCCTTCCCTATTCCTTTACTCATTAAACTCCTAGAGTTTTCTTCTTCTTGAGAACATAGTGAATCCCAACATTCCTTTGCACTTTCACATGAAATTATCTTTATTCTTTCTTCACTAGAAAGAATTTTATGAAGTAGTGAAATTGCATCAAATTATTTCAAAATATCATTGTTTTGAAATGTTGACTTCACTAGTCTTGAACTTGCTTGTGGAACAAAGTTTCCTACTTTGATTATTCTCCACAAGTAGTAATCCTTGGATTTGAGATAAGCCTCAAATCTTAATTTCCACACATCAATATCCATCTTATCAAAGATTGGTGCTTCTTTCACCAATTCCTCCAAGTATCCCATAGTTTGAGTTGATCCGAGAATCGTTGACTCAAGTTTTTGCACGAAACGAATTTTGACACCTTCAAAAATGTTTATAGAGTAATGATTTTAGCAACCGCTCTGATACCAATTGTAAGTAACTAGAGAGGGGTGTGAATAGTTACTTAATACGTTTTTAACACTTTTTCGATTGACCACCAAATTTGATTAACTTTGATCAACCAATTCAACTCAAACTTGATGTGTGTGGTGTATATGTTCAAAATGATAGATGAAGTAATGTAAAGAATATAGACACAAAGATTTATAGTGGTTTGGGTGGATGTTAACTAATCCACCTTAATCTACTCCCCAATTACACTAATCGGGATTTGTTGCTTCACTAAGCACTTTTCTCCAAACCCGGTGGAGATCCGATTTACAAGTCTTCAACTTCTTTGGTAGATAAAAAACCTAATCTTTCTATCCCTTTGAAATATCAACTCCAACCTAGATCAACTTGTCTTCACCTTAGACAAGTATTAATCTCCAAATAAGATTAATCAACTTCCTAAGTCCTTTTAAGGAAGTAGATCACTAAGCTAGCCTATGCTTCTACTAATTGAAGTTACAAGACTTATATACTTAGTAATGATGATCCTAAGACAATACTAGGACATACATTACACTAAGTAAACTTACAACATTAATGATTTTGATTAGTAAGTTTACAACAACCAAATTCTATGTCTATAAGATCATAGAATCTTCTCTTGCTTGATCACATTTGAGTAGTAATTAGAGCCTTGTGATCTCTGAAAATAAGCTTTTGAAATATGCAAGAGGGTCCACTTCAAATGCTCTTTAATGTTTGCCTTTTATAGTGGGATTCAAAAAGTAGCCGTTAACACACGGTCAACCATGGTTCGATCGTGCGTGCTCCAGTCCAAATTTAGTATCCATTGTATAGCCGTTTGACTCAAATTTGAACACCACATTTTGGCACCTTTACTCCTTCTAGCACATGCAAAAGAAACCAAACATCCTATGCAAGTACTATATGCATTAAGTGTGTGAGATTTGGTCTTATTGTGTGAAAGTGACTTAACATTCTAAAAGTGGTAAACCCAACATTCTTGGAGGAGTGTCTTGATTGATATTTAGGGAAATCTCAGTTTGGTCAAGACTTATTTAGTCACATTGATGCCTTTGGTTCAATTCTAAAGACTAGTCACTATGTCATTAACTTCTTAGTTTCAATTAATCACAAGTCATGTTCCATTTGAGTTTAGGTAGTGATTAATTGAATGATGTCTTTCTAAGATAATCATTAAGTATGTAGAGACATCAAAGTTAAGTCATACTTGAATAAGTAATCACACTTAGTTACTTAGACTAGGCCAAATAGACAATTGACTATAATTTCATTGTGAACCATTTTAAACTTAATCTATTAGAGTATGTTTGTTACTTGAATCCTAACTAGTAAGCTCATAGCAAACATATTAATCAAGTTGACAAATTTATGAGTATTAAACATATTAGCAAGTAGCAAGTAATACTCACACATAGCAAGAGATAGTTACTCTAAGATCAATCATATAGATATTTGCACAACTTGTAATTTAAGCTTTTAGCAAGCTTACTTGCAATATAACATATTGCATGATTAATGTGTAAGCACACATTAATGTCCAACACATGCACAAGGGAAGAGCAATCTCTAGTTGGGACTTGGTGACCATCCTAAATATATGTAAGTGTATTTTAGGATTACAAGTCTTTACTAGTTACACTTGAAAGCATTGTTCTTCATTTAGCCTTAATTAATCACTAAGTCATTTTTAATAGCAATTATTGTTCAAGTGATATTGGCTTAAGTGTGTTGGTACTTGATGATCATACTAAGGATGTCTAGATAAGATTTAAGATCACAAGTTGTTGTTTAACACTTATGTGTTATGCCTAATCTTGGTTAAATTATCATTAAGACATCATTAGGTGTAATTAACCACAATTAGTGTTTTTATGACCAGAACTCAATTGAGTATGGAGAGGACATCTATTCTAAGCGTGTCGAGAAAGGTTTCATGAATTATAGATGTTGGGAACTAGTCAAACTTTATTTGGTCAAAATTGGTAACAGAGAAAACCATGGACGCACTGCGGTTGACCGTGGTGGTGACCGTGTAACTTGTTTTCACAAAACTATGTTGCAATTCAGTTTGGAGTTCTGCGACTGGCTATGCGGTCGACCGTACCTTGACCTTGTATTTAGCTGAACTTTAATTCTATTCTTTAAGCTATGTTTGACTTGGTTATTTGCAAGATAAGGATTAGTGACCTTGCGTGTTTTATGTTAAGATGTCGGTCATCACTTATACATATGTATGTGTCATCATCAAAACATATTCTTTGATTAATCATCATACATAAGTTTGTCGTTTAGTTCATTAACCAACATTCAACTAACATATTGTTTACAATAACACTATAGCTCACCAACATTCGTGTTGACTTTTTAAAGCATGTTATTTCTCAGGTGCTTAGATGAAATTGCTTCCCCTGTAATAGACTTGCTTTGTTAGACTTCCGATGTACTCTGCATTGTTAGAGATGTCTCCTAAGCATGGACCTTTTTATTTTGCATTCATTATTTATGTTATATTCGAACCATGGTTTTGTAATGACCTTAGTATCACGTACTATTGTTAATGCTTTCTATCCGTAGAAGCACGTTACTTTTGTAAAACATTTTTTGTTGGAAAAACGTTATCTTTTTATGAATGCAAAACCTTGTTTTAAAACAGCATATAGCGTTAGACCGTGTAATGGACCTGTTGTTGATGATCCGTACCATAGAGGTTTTGGACGGGGCATCACATTTGGTATCAGAGCTACGGTTGTAGGGAATTAGGCTGCATTAGTGTGTCTTGACCGAGTCAACTAGAATTCACTAATAGAACTAATCTGCAACTTGATCGTTTACCTGATCCTGCGAAAACTGCTTATTGCAACTGTTTACTGCTATATGCTACTGCTTTGTGGTACTGCTTTATGCTACTTCTATACGCTACTGCTACATGCTACTGTTATATATTATTGCATGTTACTGCTTATTACTACTGCATGCTACTACTATCTACTTTTGATTGCATAATACTGCTATATACTACTACTTACTACAACTACTAAATACCACTGTCCTCTGTGACTGCTATAGGCAACAACTGTATACTACTGTCATTTGTTACCACTATATGTAATGACTGTATGCCACTATCATCTGTTACTGCTACTTGTAACCATTGCATGCTATTGTTATCTGCTATCGATTATATGATACTATTGTATAACAACCGTATGACACTACTAGTGTTACTCCGTTATGTACTGCCTTAGTCTACTGTTGTAGGTTACTATTGTGTGCCGCTATGATATACTATGTGATAACATTTCTAATTAATCGAGCCGAGTGTTTACTCACATGTATTCAAACAAACTTTGAAATTTCTTAAACCATAAGATATTTTCTCAATCCATCCCCACTCATCCGACTTTGGGGACTTGTATCCTGATCCATTAGATACCACCATCCACCCGATCCCGAGAACGAAGCGATTCCTTGCGCAATCAAGGAAGAATTCCCCTCGGTGCATGCACAAACCAAAGTAGATCCATTCAAGAGGAACCCTCCGTGGAATGGACGGAGCAACCATACCTTGTCACACTTACCATGCTCACCGTGATGGGTCGCACACGATGTACAAACTCTCAGAATAATGCTCAAATCTCATAACCTGGTATACTATTTACCTTCATCCTACACCATTCGTCCGAGATCTAACAACATAGTGGGACTTAGGTCCCTAACACTCTTATATATTAAGATGTCAGAAGGGCATTTAAATTTCCCCAGGTTGGAGTATCTTCTGTTGATGCTCATCTATACCCAATGACTTCAGAGTCGCCTCACATCGCCCTATATCATTCCGTGTCCGACATGAGGACACGATTGAAGCTCTTTAAAGGAACCTGGAAGCATTGAACAAACCCGAGCATTTTGAAGACATGCACCGACACATTTATACATCGATGCGTACCCTATGGAACCTACGCACCTACACCGACAAGACGTTGGGATAGCAAGGATGGAGCATCACTTAGATGGATTTGAGTAGAAACTCGAAGTTGATCACATTATCTTGAACTTGTGAAGTGATGACGGAATGGAAGTATGAATTAGTTTAATATAATGACGACTGGCCGACGTGATTATATTGCGGTAATTCATAAAGAAGTTTCGATGTTATTACATGAGGAATATGAAGCGATCAAAGAGAATTTTGGAAGACACGGGGGTGTATTTTTTAGGCTAACTACTAGAGGTGGGGGAAGAATGGCCACATGGCCAAGGAGGTCAAAGGGGACTCACATGGATCTGGAGTATAGTGGAGACTACGTTTCTTCTCAACAATATTATTGTTTCAGAGTTGTTTACTACTGGAATGGTTGATACCCTAGATCTAAGAACTTTATTGTTTTGATTAGTAAGCCCTTAACACCCATGGATGTTAAGTATATTTTATGGAGCAAAGCAATGCAAAAATAACAAAGGTAGATGAATAATTTAAGGTAGTACCTTGAAATTTAACAGGTGGGTCATTTGGAGATGACCTCATGACAACAAACTTGGAAGTTTTAAAGTAGTAATTGGAAATGATTAGTTACCTACACACAAGCAGATGTTATTTGAGAAGACTGATAGAATTTTTCACGGTAGTATAATAAGATTTAGTTGGAATGGACCTTAAGATTAACCTAACACCCACTAATTTGGGAAGCTTTGATGTAATAGTTGGAATGGACTTTAGGATTAACCTAATACCCATCAAGTTAGGAAGCTTTGATGTAATAGTTGGAATGGACTGGCTTTCAAAGATGAAAGCGAAAGTTATTTGTAGTAAGAAGATTCTTCACATACCTCGTAAGAACGGTGTGCCAATGATAGTACACGGAGAGAGGTGTAACTCAAAGCTAAATCTCATAAGCTGTTTGAAGGCTCAAAAGTTTATGAGAAAAGGATATTTTGCTATTTTGACGCATGTGAAGAAGTTAGAAACTCGGGAGAAAAGCGTGAAGGATGTACCGATTGTAAACGAATTCCCTTAAGTTTTTCCAGAAAAGTTGTCGGGATTACCCCCACCGCGATCAGTGGAGTTTTAGATTGATCTAGTGCTGGGAGCTGCACCTGTAGCTCGCGCACCTTATCAGCTTGCACTAACCGAAATGCAAGAGTTGCAGAGTCAACTACAAGAACTGCTAGACCGTGGAGTTATTCGACCAAGTTCTTCGCCTTGGGCACTCCCATTTTGCTCATAAAGAAGAAGGACGGATCTTTCCGTTTGTGTATCGATTATCACGAACTAAACAAGTTGACAATCAAGAACCGGTATCCCCTTCCCAGGATTGATGATCTATTCGATCAACTGCAAGGATCAAGCATTTACTCCAAGATTGATTTGCGATTATACATAAAGGAAATTGTTACGATTATACATAAAGGAAATTGTTTCAAGGCATGGAATACCTATTTCCATTATATCCGATCGTGATAGTAGATTTACATCAAAGTTTTGGCAATCACTACAGGAGGCCCTGGGAACTCGTTTGGATATGAGCACCGCATATCATCCACAAACTGATGGGCAGAGTGAAAGAACAATTCAGACTCTTGAAGACATGCTCAGGGCATGTGTGATCAATTTTGGAAATGGATGGGATAAATATCTACCATTAGCAGAATTCTCGTATAATAATAGTTATCATGCGAGCATTAAAGCTGCACCATTTGAAGCATTGTATGGAAGGAAGAGTAGATCCCCTATCTGTTGGAATGAAGTAGGAGATCGACGATTAACTGTGAAATGTCCCGTTCTTATTGATTAAAAACGTTCCATATTAATTGATTTCGTTGCGAGGTTTTGACCTCTATATGAGACGTTTTTCAAAGACTGCATTCATTTTAAAACAAACCATAACCTTTATTTCATCAATAAAGGTTTAAAAAGCTTTACGTAGATTATCAAATAATGATAATCTAAAATATCCTGTTTACACACGACCATTACATAATGGTTTACAATACAAATATGTTACCACAAAATAAGTTTCTTGAATGCAGTTTTTACACAATATCATACAAGCATGGACTCCAAATCTCATCCTTATTTAAGTATGCGACAGCGGAAGCTCTTAATAATCACCTGAGAATAAACATGCTTAAAACGTCAACAAAAATGTTGGTGAGTTATAGGTTTAACCTATATATATCAAATCATAATAATAGACCACAAGATTTCATATTTCAATACACATCCCATACATAGAGATAAAAATCATTCATATGGTGAACACCTGGTAACCGACATTAACAAGATGCATATATAAGAATATCCCCATCATTCCGGGACACCCTTCGGATATGATATAAATTTCGAAGTACTAAAGCATCCGGTACTTTGGATGGGGTTTGTTAGGCCCAATAGATCTATCTTTAGGATTCGCGTCAATTAGGGTGTCTGTTCCCTAATTCTTAGATTACCAGACTAAAAAGGGGCATATTCGATTCGATAATTCAACCATAGAATGTAATTTCGATTACTTGTGTCTATTTCGTAAAACAGTTATAAAAGCAGCGCATGTATTCTCAGTCCCAAAAATATATATTGCAAAAGCATTTAAAAAGGGAGCAAATGAAACTCACTTTCACAGATTTTTACTTCGTCGGGAAGTAAGACTTGGCCACTGGTTGATTCACGAACCTATAACAATATATACATATATATCAAAGTATGTTCAAAATATATTTACAACATTTTAATATATTTTGATGTTCTAAGTTTATTAAGTCAGCTGTCCTCGTTAGTAACCTACAACTAGTTGTCCACAGTTAGATGTACAGAAATAAATCGATAAATATTATCTTGAATCAATCCACGACCCAGTGTATACGTATCTCAGTATTGATCACAACTCAAACTATATATATTTTGGAATCAACCTCAACCCTGTATAGCTAACTCCAACATTCACATATAGAGTGTCTATGGTTGTTCCGAAATATATATAGATGTGTCGACATGATAGGTCGAAACATTGTATACGTGTCTATGGTATCTCAAGATTACATAATATACAATACAAGTTGATTAAGTTATGGTTGGAATAGATTTGTTACCAATTTTAACGTAGCTAAAATGAGAAAAATTATCCAATCTTGTTTTACCCATAACTTCTTCATTTTAAATCCGTTTTGAGTGAATCAAATTGCTATGGTTTCATATTGAAATCAATTTTATGAATATAAACATAAAAAGTATAGGTTTTTAGTCAGAAAAATAAGTTACAAGTCGTTTTTGTAAAGGTAGTCATTTCAGTCGAAAGAACGACGTCTAGATGACCATTTTAGAAAACATACTTCCACTTTGAGTTTAACCATAATTTTTGGATATAGTTTCATGTTCATAATAAAAATCATTTTCTCAGAATAACAACTTTTAAATCAAAGTTTATCATAGTTTTTAATTAAATAACCCAAAACAGCCCGCGGTGTTACTACGACGGCGTAAATCCGGTTTTACGGTGTTTTTCGTGTTTCCAGGTTTTAAATCATTAAGTTAGCATATCATATAGATATAGAAAATGTGTTTAGTTGATTTTAAAAGTCAAGTTAGAAGGATTAACTTTTGTTTGCGAACAAGTTTAGAATTAACTAAACTATGTTCTAGTGATTGCAATTTAAACCTTCGAATAAGATAGCTTTATATGTATGAATCGAATGATGTTATGAACATCATTACTACCTTAAGTTCCTTGGATAAACCTATTGGAAAAGAGAAAAATGGATCTAGCTTCAACGGATCCTTGGATGGCTCGAAGTTCTTGAAGCAGAATCATGACACGAAAACAAGTTCAAGTAAGATCATCACTTGAAATAAGATTGTTATAGTTATAGAAATTGAACCAAAGTTTGAATATGATTATTACCTTGTATTAGAATGATAACCTAGTGTAAGAAACAAAGATTTCTTGAGGTTGGATGATCACCTTACAAGATTGGAAGTGAGCTAGCAAACTTGAAAGTATTCTTGATTTTATGTAACTATAACTTGTAGAATATATGAAGAACACTTAGAACTTGAAGATAGAACTTGAGAGAGATCAATTAGATGAAGAAAATTGGAGAATTAAAGTGTTTGTAGGTGTTTTTGGTCGTTGGTGTATGGATTAGATATAAAGGATATGTAATTTTGTTTTCATGTAAATAAGTCATGAATGATTACTCATATTTTTGTAATTTTATGAGATATTTCATGCTAGTTGCCAAATGATGGTTCCCACATGTGTTAGATGACTCACATGGGCTGCTAAGAGCTGATCATTGGAGTGTATATACCAATAGTACATACATCTAAAAGCTGTGTATTGTACGAGTACGAATACGGGTGCATACGAGTAGAATTGTTGATGAAACTGAACGAGGATGTAATTGTAAGCACTTTTGTTAAGTAGAAGTATTTTGATAGGTGTATTGAAGTCTTTCAAAAGTGTATAAATACATATTAAAACACTACATGTATATACATTTTAACTGAGTCGTTAAGTCATCGTTAGTCGTTACATGTAAGTGTTGTTTTAAAACCTTTAGGTTAACGATCTTGTTAAATGTTGTTAACCCAATGTTTATAATATCAAATGAGATTTTAAATTATTATATTATCATGATATTATCATGTATGAATATCTCTTAATATGATATATATACATTAAATGTCTTTACAACGATAATCGTTACATATATGTCTCTTTTAAAAAATCATTAAGTTAGTAGTCTTGTTTTTACATATGTAGTTCATTGTTAATATACTTAATGATATGTTTACTTATCATAGTATCATGTTAACTATATATATATCCATATATATGTCATCATATAGTTTTTACAAGTTTTAACGTTCGTGAATCACCGGTCAATTTGGGTGGTCAATTGTCTATACGAAACATATTTCAATTAATCAAGTCTTAACAAGTTTGATTGCTTAACATGTTGGAAATATTTAATCATGTAAATATCAATCTCAATTAATATATATAAACATGGAAAAGTTCGGGTCACTACAGTACCTACCAGTTAAATAAATTTCGTCCCGAAATTTTAAGCTGTTGAAGGTGTTGACGAATCTTCTGGAAATAGATGCGGGTATTTCTTCTTCATCTGATCTTCATGCTCCCAGGTGAACTCGGGTCCTCTACGAGCATTCCATCGAACCTTAACAATTGGTATCTTGTTTTGCTTAAGTCTTTTAACCTCACGATCCATTATTTCGACGGGTTCTTCGATGAATTGAAGTTTTTCGTTGATTTGGATTTCATCTAACGGAATAGTGAGATCTTCTTTAGCAAAACATTTCTTCAAATTCGAGACGTGGAAAGTGTTATGTACAGCCGCGAGTTGTTGAGGTAACTCAAGTCAGTAAGCTACTGGTCCGACACGATCAATAATCTTGAATGGTCCAATATACCTTGGATTTAATTTCCCTCATTTACCAAATCGAACAACGCCTTTCCAAGGTGCAACTTTAAGCATGACCATCTCTCCAATTTCAAATTCTATATCTTTTCTTTTAATGTCAGCGTAGCTCTTTTGTCGACTTTGGGCGGTTTTCAACCGTTGTTGAATTTGGATGATCTTCTCGGTAGTTTCTTGTATAATCTCCGGACCTGTAATCTGTCTATCCCCCACTTCACTCCAACAAATTGGAGACCTGCACTTTCTACCATAAAGTGCTTCAAACGGCGCCATCTCAATTCTTGAATGGTAGCTGTTGTTGTAGGAAAATTCTGCTAACGGTAGATGTCGATCCCGACTGTTTCCGAAATCAATAACACATGCTCGTAGCATGTCTTCAAGCGTTTGTATCGTCCTTTTACTCTGCCCATCAGTTTGTGGATGATAGGCAGTACTCATGTCTAGACGAGTTCCTAATGCTTTCTGTAATGTCTGCCAGAATCTTGAAATAAATCTGCCATCCCTATCAGAGATAATAGAGATTGGTATTCCATGTCTGGAGATGACTTCTTTCAAATATAGTCGTGCTAACTTCTCCATCTTGTCATCTTCTCTTATTGGTAGGAAGTGTGCTGATTTGGTGAGACGATCAACTATTACCCAAATAGTATCAAAACCACTTGCAGTCCTTGGCAATTTAGTGATGAAATCCATGGTAATGTTTTCCCATTTCCATTCCGGGATTTCGGGTTGTTGAAGTAGACCTGATGGTTTCTGATGCTCAGCTTTGACCTTAGAACACGTCAAACATTCTCCTACGTATTTAGCAACATCGGCTTTCATACCCGGCCACCAAAAATGTTTCTTGAGATCCTTGTACATCTTCCCCATTCCAGGATGTATTGAGTATCTGGTTTTATGAGCTTCTCTAAGTACCATTTCTCTCATATCTCCAAGTTTTGGTACCCAAATCCTTTCAGCCCTATACCGGGTTCCGTCTTCCCGAATATTAAGATGCTTCTCCGATCCTTTGGGTATTTCATCCTTTAAATTTCCCTCTTTTAAAACTCCTTGTTGTGCCTCCTTTATTTGAGTAGTAAGGTTATTATGAATCATTATATTCATAGATTTTACTCGAATGGGTTCTCTGTCCTTCCTGCTCAAGGCATCGGCTACCACATTTGCCTTCCCCGGGTGGTAACGAATCTCAAAGTCGTAATTATTCAATAATTCAATCCACCTACGCTGCCTCATATTCAGTTGTTTCTGATTAAATATGTGTTGAAGACTTTTGTGGTCGGTATATATAATAATTTTGACCCCATATAAGTAGTGCCTCCAAGTCTCTAATGCAAAAACAACCGCGCCTAATTCCAAATCATGCGTCGTATAATTTTGTTCGTGAATCTTCAATTGTCTAGACACATAAGCAATCACCTTCGTTCGTTGCATTAATACACAACCGAGACCTTGCTTTGATGCGTCATAATAAATCACAAAATCATCATTCCCTTCAGGCAATGACAATATAGGTGCCGTAGTTAGCTTTTTCTTCAATAACTGAAACGCTTTCTCTTGTTCAACATTCCATTCAAATTTCTTCCCTTTATGCGTTAATGCAGTCAAGGGTTTTGCTATTCTGGAAAAGTATTGGATGAACCTTCTGTAGTAACCAGCTAGTCCTAAAAACTGGCGTATGTGTTTTGGAGTTTTCGGGGTTTCCCACTTTTCAACAGTTTCTATCTTTGCCGGATCCACCTTAATACCTTCTTTGTTCACTATGTGACCGAGGAATTGAACTTCTTCCAACCAAAATGCACACTTTGAAAACTTAGCGTACAATTCTTCCTTCCTCAATACTTCTAACACCTTTCTCAAATGTTCACCGTGTTCTTGGTCATTCTTTGAGTAAATAAGTATGTCATCAATGAAAACAATGACAAACTTGTCAAGATATGGTCCACACACTTGGTTCATAAGGTCCATGAACACAGCTGGTGCATTAGTTAAACCAAACGGCATGACCATAAACTCGTAATGACCGTAACGTGTTCTGAAAGCAGTCTTTGGAATATCATCTTCTTTCACCCGCATTTGATGATACCCGGAACGTAAGTCAATCTTTGAATAAACAGACGAGCCTTGTAGTTGATCAAATAAGTCATCGATTCTCGGTAGTGGGTAGCGGTTCTTGATGGTAAGTTTGTTCAACTCTCGGTAGTCGATACACAACCTGAATGTACCATCTTTCTTCTTGACAAACAAAACAGGAGCTCCCCACGGTGATGTGCTTGGTCGAATGAAACCACGCTCTAAAAGTTCTTGTAATTGGCTTTGCAGTTCTTTCATCTCGCTGGGTGCGAGTCTGTAAGGAGCACGAGCTATTGGTGCAGCTCCTGGTACAAGATCTATTTGAAATTCAACGGATCGATGTGGGGGTAATCCCGGTAATTCTTTCGGAAATACATCGGGAAATTCTTTTGCAATGGGAACATCATTGATGCTCTTTTCTTCAGTTTGTACTTTCTCGACGTGTGCTAGAATAGCATAGCAACCTTTTCTTATTAGTTTTTGTGCCTTCAAATTACTAATAAGATGTAGCTTCGTGTTGCCCTTTTCTCCGTACACCATTAAGGGTTTTCCTTTTTCTCGTATAATGTGAATTGCATTTTTGTAACAAACGATCTCTGCTTTCACTTCTTTCAACCAGTCCATACCGATTATCACATCAAAACTCCCTAACTCTACTGGTATCAAATCAATCTTAAATGTTTCGCTAACCAGTTTAATTTCTCGATTCCGACATATATTATCTGCTGAAATTAATTTACCATTTGCTAATTCGAGTAAAAATTTACTATCCAAAGGCGTCAATGGACAACTTAATTTAGCACAAAAATCTCTACTCATATAGCTTCTATCCGCACCCGAATCAAATAAAACGTAAGCAGATTTATTGTCAATAAGAAACATACCTGTAACAAGCTCCGGGTCTTCCTGTGCCTCTGCCGCATTAATATTGAAAACTCTTCCGCGGCCTTGTCCATTCGTGTTCTCCTGGTTCGGGCAATTTCTAATAATGTGGCCCGGTTTTCCACATTTATAACAAACTACATTGGCATAACTTGCTCCGACACTACTTGCTCCGCCATTACTCGTTCCGACACCATTTGTTCCTTTCGTTCTATTAACCCCTGGTCCGTAGACCTCACACTTCGCCGCGCTATGACCATTTCTTTTACACTTGTTGCAAAATTTGGTGCAGAACCCCGAGTGATACTTTTCACACCTTTGGCATAGCTGCTTCTGATTGTTGTTGTTATTGCGGTTATTATTGTTGTTGGGATGATTGTTGTAGTTGCTGTTGTTGTTGTTGTTGGGCCGTTTGTTGTAGTTGCGATTGATGTTGCGATTGTTGGGATAATTGTTGCGATTATTGTTGTAATTTCTGTTGTTGTTGTATTGGTGATTCTTATCACCGTTTTCCTCCCACTTTCTTTTGACTTGCTTCACATTGGCCTCTTCAGCAGTCTGTTCTTTAATTCTTTCTTCAATCTGGTTCACTAGTTTGTGAGCCATTCTACATGCCTGTTGTATGGAGGCGGGCTCGTGTGAACTTATATCTTCTTGGATTCTTTCCGGTAATCCTTTCACAAACGCGTCGATCTTCTCTTCCTCATCTTTGAATGCTCCCGGACACAATAGACACAATTCTGTGAATCATCTTTCGTACGTGGTAATATCAAATCCTTGGGTTCATAACCCTCTAAGTTCTGTCTTGAGCTTATTGACCTCGGTTCTGGGACGGTACTTCTCGTTCATCAAGTGCTTGAATGCTGACCACGGTAGTGCGTACGCATCGTCTTGTCCCACTTGCTCTAGATAGGTATTCCACCATGTTAACGCAGAACCTGTGAAGGTATGCGTAGCGTACTTCACTTTGTCCTCTTCAGTACACTTACTTATGGCAAACACCGATTCGACCTTCTCGGTCCACCGTTTCAATCCGATCGGTCCTTCGGTTCCATCAAATTCCAAAGGTTTGCAGGCAGTGAATTCTTTGTAGATGCATCATACACGATTTCCTGTACTGCTAGATCCAAGATTATTGTTGGTATGTAGCGCAGCCTGTACTGCGGCTATGTTTGAAGCTAGAAAAGTACGGAATTCCTCTTCATTCATATTCACGGTGTGTCGAGTAGTCGGTGCCATTTCCTTCAAAATAGTCAAATGGAACAAGTTAATCATACAGAATATTAAGAGTAGTTAATAGTGTTTCGTAGCATAATATGAACTCATTTATAAAAGCTTTTTCTTCATATTAGCGTTTTATAAGTTTAAATTCGGGTAGTACCTACCCGTTAAGTTCATACTTAGTAGCTAATATACAATTCAACTACTACAATTCTATATGAAAAACTGACTATAATAATATTTCGCGTTCAAACTTTTACACAATATTTTACAAACTTACAATACCGCTTATTTTACATATAGCATGAAATATAGCACACGATAAATTTGATACAAGATAGTTGTGAAGATAATTCTAGCTAGTACACAAGTCGTTCAGCAAAGGCAATAAAGACACGTAATTCATACGTCCAGAAACAAGTCATGCATTCTGGTTTTACTAGGATTACTTCCCATCCTTGGTCTTGTGGAACATAACCGTTATGGCCGTTGAAAAGACAGCGTGTTGTAACGTCGTCAAAGGGACGAGGGTTACGTAATGTCCAACAGTCCCGTAACAATCTAAAAACCTCATTTCTTACCCCAATTACCGACTCCGTCACTTGTAGGAACATTTTGTTTAATAGTTGTAGCCCGATGTTCATGTTCTCACTTTGGTGAGAAGCGAACATTACTAATCCGTAAGCATAACATGCTTCTTTATGTTGCATGTTAGCCGCTTTTTCTAAATCACGAAGTCCAATATTCGGATATATTGAGTCAAAATAATTTCTTAACCCATTGCGTAAAATAGCATTTGGGTTCCCCGCAATATATGCGTCAAAGTAAACACATCGTAAATTATGGATTTTCTAATGTGATATCCCCCATCTTTCGAACGAAAGCCTTTTATAAACCAAGGCATTCTTGGAACGTTCTTCGAATGTCTTACAAACTGATCTCGCCTTAAATAGTTGTGCCGAAGAATTCTGACCGACTCTAGACAAGATTTCATCAATCATGTCTCCGGGTAGGTCTCTTAAAATATTGGGTTGTCTATCCATTTTGTGTTTTTATACTGTAAAATAGACAAGAGTTAGATTCATAAAAAAAATACTTATTAATACAAGCAATTTTTACATATATCATAAAGCATAAGCACACTATATTACATATATTACACCACACGAATACAACTATCTTATTCCGACTCGCTTGTTTCTTCTTCTTCGGTTTTGGTTCGTTTTGCCAAGTTTCTAGGGATATATGATGTTCCCCTAATACGAGCCGTAGTTTTTCACATTGGTTTAGAAAAACCTGGTGGTTTAGAGGTTCCCGGGTCATTGTTACAACTTAAGGACTTCGGGGGTTGACGATACATATAAAGTTCATCGGGGTTGGAATTAGATTTCTCTATTTTTATGCCCTTTCCCTTATTATTTTCTTTTGCCTTTTTAAATTCAGTTGGGGTAATTTCTACAACATCATCGGAATTCTCGTCGGAATCCGATTCATCGGAGAATTGGTAATCCTCCCAATATTTTGCTTCCTTGGCGGAAACACCATTGACCATAATTAACCTTGGTCGGTTGGTTGAGGATTTTCTTTTACTTAACCGTTTTATTATTTCCCCCACCGGTTCTATTTCTTCATCCGGTTCCGATTCTTCTTCCGGTTCCGATTCTTCTTCCGGTTCCGACTCTTCTTCCGGTTCCTCTTCGGGAACTTGCGAATCAGTCCACAAATCATTCCAATTTACATTTGACTCTTCATTATTATTAGGTGAGTCAATGGGACTTGTTCTAGAGGTAGACATCTATCACATAATATCAAACGAGTTAAGAGATTAATATATCACATAATATTCACATGTTAAAAATATATAGTTTCCAACAAAATTTGTTAAGCAATCATTTTTCAAGTAAACACGGTCGAAGTCCAGACTCACTAATGCATCCTAACAAACTCGATAAGACACACTAATACAAAATTCTGGTTCTCTAAGACCAACGCTCGGATACCAACTGAAATGTCCCGTTCTTATTGATTAAAAACGTTCCATATTAATTGATTTCGTTGCGAGGTTTTGACCTCTATATGAGACGTTTTTCAAAGACTGCATTCATTTTAAAACAAACCATAACCTTTATTTCATCAATAAAGGTTTAAAAAGCTTTACGTAGATTATCAAATAATGATAATCTAAAATATCCTGTTTACACACGACCATTACATAATGGTTTACAATACAAATATGTTACAACAAAATAAGTTTCTTGAATGCAGTTTTTACACAATATCATACAAGCATGGACTCCAAATCTCGTCCTTATTTAAGTATGCGACAGCGGAAGCTCTTAATAATCACCTGAGAATAAACATGCTTAAAACGTTAACAAAAATGTTGGTGAGTTATAGGTTTAACCTATATATATCAAATCATAATAATAGACCACAAGATTTCATATTTCAATACACATCCCATACATAGAGATAAAAATCATTCATATGGTGAACACCTGGTAACCGACATTAACAAGATGCATATATAAGAATATCCCCATCATTCCGGGACAACCTTCGGATATGATATAAATTTCGAAGTACTAAAGCATCCGGTACTTTGGATGGGGTTTGTTAGGCCCAATAGATCTATCTTTAGGATTCGCGTTAATTAGGGTGTCTGTTCCCTAATTCTTAGATTACCAGACTAAAAAGGGGCATATTCGATTCGATAATTCAACCATAGAATGTAATTTCGATTACTTGTGTCTATTTCGTAAAACAGTTATAAAAGCAGCGCATGTATTCTCAGTCCCAAAAATATATATTGCAAAAGCATTTAAAAAGGGAGCAAATGAAACTCACTTTCACAGATTTTTACTTTGTCGGGAAGTAAGACTTGGCCACTGGTTGATTCACGAACCTATAACAATATATACATATATATCAAAGTATGTTCAAAATATATTTACAACACTTTTAATATATTTTGATGTTTTAAGTTTATTAAGTCAGCTGTCCTCGTTAGTAACCTACAACTAGTTGTCCACAGTTAGATGTACAGAAATAAATCGATAAATATTATCTTGAATCAATCCACGACCTTGTGTATACATATCTCAGTATTGATCACAACTCAAACTATATATATTTTGGAATCAACCTCAACCCTGTATAGCTAACTCCAACATTCACATATAGAGTGTCTATGGTTGTTCCGAAATATATATAGATGTGTCGACATGATAGGTCGAAACATTGTATACGTGTCTATGGTATCTCAAGATTACATAATATACAATACAAGTTGATTAAGTTATGGTTGGAATAGATTTGTTACCAATTTTCACGTAGCTAAAATGAGAAAAATTATCCAATCTTGTTTTACCCATAACTTCTTCATTTTAAATCCGTTTTGAGTGAATCAAATTGCTATGGTTTCATATTAAAATCTATTTTATGAATCTAAATAGAAAAAGTATAATTTTATAGTCGGAAAAATAAGTTACAAGTCGTTTTTGTAAAGGTAGTCATTTCAGTCGAAAGAACGACGTCTAGATGACCATTTTAGAAAACATACTTCCACTTTGAGTTTAACCATAATTTTTGGATATAGTTTCATGTTCATAATAAAAATCATTTTCTCAGAATAACAACTTTTAAATCAAAGTTTATCATAGTTTTTAATTAACTAACCCAAAACAGCCCGCGGTGTTACTACGACGGCGTAAATCCGGTTTTACGGTGTTTTTCGTGTTTCCAGGTTTTAAATCATTAAGTTAGCATATCATATAGATATAGAATATGTGTTTAGTTGATTTTAAAAGTCAAGTTAGAAGGATTAACTTTTGTTTGCGAACAAGTTTAGAATTAACTAAACTATGTTCTAGTGATTGCAAGTTTAAACCTTCGAATAAGATAGCTTTATATGTATGAATCGAATGATGTTATGAACATCATTACTACCTTAAGTTCCTTGGATAAACCTACTGGAAAAGAGAAAAATGGATCTAGCTTCAACGGATCCTTGGATGGCTCGAAGTTCTTGAAGCAGAATCATGACACGAAAACAAGTTCAAGTAAGATCATCACTTGAAATAAGATTGTTATAGTTATATAAATTGAACCAAAGTTTGAATATGATTATTACCTTGTTTTAGAATGATAACCTACTGTAAGAAACAAAGATTTCTTGAGGTTGGATGATCACCTTACAAGATTGGAAGTGAGCTAGCAAACTTGAAAGTATTCTTGATTTTATGTAACTATAACTTGTAGAATATATGAAGAACACTTAGAACTTGAAGATAGAACTTGAGAGAGATCAATTAGATGAAGAAAATTGAAGAATGAAAGTGTTTTTAGGTGTTTTTGGTCGTTGGTGTATGGATTAGATATAAAGGATATGTAATTTTGTTTTCATGTAAATAAGTCATGAATGATTACTCATATTTTTGTAATTTTATGAGATATTTCATGCTAGTTGCCAAATGATGGTTCCCACATGTGTTAGGTGACTCACATGGGCTGCTAAGATCTGATCATTGGAGTGTATATACCAATAGTACATACATCTAAAAGCTGTGTATTGTACGAGTACGAATACTGGTGCATACGAGTAGAATTGTTGATGAAACTGAACGAGGATGTAATTGTAAGCATTTTTGTTAAGTAGAAGTATTTTGATAGGTGTATTGAAGTCTTTCAAAAGTGTATAAATACATATTAAAACACTACATGTATATACATTTTAACTGAGTCGTTAAGTCATCGTTAGTCGTTACATGTAAGTGTTGTTTTGAAACCTTTAGGTTAACGATCTTGTTAAATGTTGTTAACCCAATGTTTATAATATCAAATGAGATTTTAAATTATTATATTATCATGATATTATCATGTATGAATATCTCTTAATATGATATATATACATTAAATGTCTTTACAACGATAATCGTTACATATATGTCTCTTTTAAAAAATCATTAAGTTAGTAGTCTTGTTTTTACATATGTAGTTCATTGTTAATATACTTAATGATATGTTTACTTATCATAGTATCATGTTAACTATATATATATCCATATATATGTCATCATATAGTTTTTACAAGTTTTAACGTTCGTGAATCACCGGTCAACTTGGGTGGTCAATTGTCTATACGAAACATATTTCAATTAATCAAGTCTTAACAAGTTTGATTGCTTAACATGTTGGAAACATTTAATCATGTAAATATCAATCTCAATTAATATATATAAACATGGAAAAGTTCGGGTCACTACAAACTGGTCCCGAGATCATACACGAAACCACTGAGAAGATAGTACAAATCAAGGAGAGATTGAAAACAGTCCGTAGTTGCCAAAAGAGCTACGCCAATGTCCGAAGCAAACCATTAGAGTTTCAGATCGGTGACATGGTTATGCTAAAGGTGTCACCTTGGAAAGGTGTAATACGTTTTGGCAAAAGGGGTAAACTGAACCCAAGGTATGTAGGCCCGTTCAAGATCATCGAACGCATTGGACCGGTAGCTTATCGACTTGAGTTACCACAACAACTCGCCGGAGTACATAATATGTTTCACGTTTCAAACCTTAAGAAGTGTCTTGCAAAGGAAGACCTCACCATTCCTATTGAAGAAATCCAAGTCAACAAGAAACTACAATTCATAGAAGAACCAGTCGAAATCATGGACCGTGAAGTCAAACAGCTCAAGCAGAGCAACATACCAATCGTTAAGGTTTGTTGGAATGCTTGAAGGGGTCCCAAGTTTACTTGGGAATAAGAGGATCAGATGAAACAAAAGTACCCACAATTGTTTCCCGAGAACGCAAAATAGGTACAACTTTAAAATTTCGGGACGAAATTTATTTAACGGGTAGGTACTATAACGACCCGGATTTTTCCGATCGTTTTATACATATGAGATTAATATTTACATAAGTTAAACATTACCAACATGATAAGCAATCCAAATTGTTGAGTCTTGTGTTTTTAAAAAGAGTTTTACACAGCGTTTGACCGTCCAATTTGATCGATGATATCACGAACTATATAACATACGATAATTATACGATTGTGTACATATATGTATTTATACATATTTAACATGATCTAAGGATGGTTTAACATATCATTGTGTACTAATAACAATGAGTTATAAGTATACTTTGAGACTACTAACTTAAGTTTTCAAAACGGTAACTATACGTAACGTTCTTTGACATATATACCTATAATCTATAATGCTTATACAAGTATCATATAAATACGTATTTAATCACTTTTAAAGGGCTTAAATACATAAAACAATATAAGTATATTCACAAAAGATAGTTATATTTGAATTCTCGTTCCATTTCCTCAAGATTTCTACACGTATACCTAGGGTATATGTACCAGTATTATACGCAGCTTCTAGATGTATTTACTATTGATAAATACCAATTATTAGACCTCAATTATCTGCTCTTAGTAGCCTTGGTTAGTCAACAACATGTGGGATCAAGTAGGAAGACTTATGAGCTAAAAATCAAAACTTAAAATCTATATATATACATACATATACACGTTTACATATACATACATATACTTCCATATCAACTTTATTTCAAGATAAATGATCTTCTAAACTCTCTCATATTCAACCTTCAAGTGTTCTTCAAGGTCTTCATAAGTTTCTAACTTCATAATCAAGGTAAAACTATGTTTAAACTTTGATTCAATTCATGTAAGTTAATTATCTTAAATCAAGATATAAACTTACTTACAACCTTTGTTTCTTTCATGATTTCACTTCTTAATCTTCCAAGTCATCAAGAACAAGTTCATATCTTGTTTATTCAGTAACTTTCTTCATCATACTTGAGGTATAACCTTTGTTCATCATCTTGTTCAATTATAACTATCTTATTAAGAATATACAAATCATAACAACAAGAATATAGTTTGAATGATTTCAAACTTGTTCGCAAACTAAATAGATCCTTCTAACTTGACTTTTAAAACACTTCAAGACCTGTAATATATCATAATGATATGCTAACTTAACAAGATACAACTTGATTTTACAAAGAACACCTTAAAACTGAATCTACATCGTTGGAGTGCAACCGGGGGCTGTTTTGGGTTGGATAATTAAAAACCATCTTAAACTTTGAATTGGAAATTTATATTCTGGAAAAATAATATTTCTTATGAATATGTTAATATATAAAAATCTCATGATGTAACTCAAAGTGTAAGTATTTTTGTAAAAATGATCATCTAGATGTTGTTTTTACGACGGAAATGATCACTTTCATAAGATTCACCAAAGTTTGACCTATAACCTGTGATTTTGAATGCAAACCAAGGTATTTACAGTTCATATTCATAAATAATGGTTCGATCCAAGGAAGTGGCAAGTTGAACCAACAAAAACGGAGTTGTATTGAAGAAACTACGACTAAAACAAAATCGGGTATCCGAAGCTAGTTTAGCTACGAAAATAATTTGACTAAAACCAAACTAATCATATCTTGGCTAATTAACATGATATTTTATATATATTTACTCATGATTTTATTTTACATATTTCAGGACCACCCGTAAACAATACGAGAAGATTAATTATAAGACCTCATGATTGTACGCAACACGTCATTTGAAAACACGGTACTTTATGCACACAACACGTCATTTGACAACACGGTACCATGGGTCGAGATTAATTCCGATCAATACAAATACGATGGGGTCTTTATTTATTTTATTGAACAACTAATTGTGGACTACTAACATCGGACTGCTAACTACGGACTATTAGATATTGAAAGTATTATAAGTATACATGTAACGATTATTTGAAAAGAAAATATGTTGATATATTATATATGGTTAGGTTCGTGATATCTATCAGAGACCAGGTCGGGTATTATATATCTTCAAAGCAAAAGTGAGTATATAATCCCACTTTTAAACTCTAAATATTTCGGGATGAGAATACATGCATTTTATGATTTACGTTATGGAAACAAGTGATTAAAAATATATATTCTACGTTGAGTTGTACCACTGGCATACTTCCCTGTAACTTGGTAACTACTATTTACATGCGGTATTGTAAACGCGAATCCTGTTGATAGATCTATCGGGCCTGACAACCCTAACCGGACTGGACGACCAGTATTCAACGGTTGCACAGTACTTCATTTCGGTGACTACACTTGGTACGGTGTAGTGAGATTTCATAATAAAGGGAATATGCGACGTGATTAAATGTTAAGTATGGTTATCAAGTGCTCAACCACTTAGAATATTTTTATTAAAACGTTTATGTATATTAAATCTTGTGGTCTATATTTATAACGCTGCTAGCATTAAACCTATATCTCACCAACTTTATGTTGATGATTTAAGCATGCTTATTCTCAGGTAATAATTAAAAACTTCCGCTGCATTATGCCGAATTTAAGCAGGATTTGGAGTATGCATATTTGTGTCAAAAATAAAACTGCATACCGAAAGATTTGTAATGTGAAATATGTTGGAAATCGTATTGTTATTATCAAATGTAAAGTTTGTAAGACTAAGATTATCGCTAAACGATAATCATTATTATGTTGTTTAAACCTTTGGTTATTGATGTGTCAAGACGCAACCTTTAAAATGTAGACAATATGCTTAATAATTAACACATAATACAGGCAACTAAAACCCGATCATGTAGTAACTAGCAAGTAAATTGACCAGTTCGATCCACAGGGAGAAGTTTGTTTAAATGATTTTACCACAATTAATTATTCTAAAAAGGGGGTTTATATTTAAAGTTGTGTTTTTGTTTAACGAAACAGTAAATAAAAATAATAATTAACAAGAATGAGAATGCGGTGTTTACTTCTATGCTTGATAGATGACAGGGATTGTTCTTTTATAATTAAAACCGTTATGCGATAGTTACAATAGAGTAGTTTATATCAATTTCACAATATCTATAAACTTAAGAACTATGTTTAATCAACAGGATTCTTTCTTGGTTAAATTCACATAAAACCTAGTTTACTAAGATCACTCTAAGTAAACTACATGATTGTAAAACCTAAATATCATCCAATTACCATCCTATATTCACATATAGGTGTCTAGATCACTAGGTGTTGAAGTACAAATTATAGCCTTTGATAAATTCACATAAATCAAGTCATAACTCGTATAATTGAACTAGAATATAAAGATAGTTACAACAATGGATTTCTTGAAAGAACATGGTGATTTAGATTGATTAACTAAGTAGATTCAACCCGGTTAAACTCACGTGAAACCTTAATTACAACAATCACTTGAGGTAATTTCATAACTATGTTGCTTAGGAACTTATTCAATTACCGAATTAAACACATAACAAAATCACTTAAGTGTATGTATCTAATCATCTAGATTACTAGATGTATTGAAGTATAGATTGTTTTCCTAGTTAACTCACATTAATAGGTTGCAATCTATATAATTGAAGTAATGATCTAAACATGCATAACAATGGATCTTACGGTTGAACTAGATAATTAAATCAATCAAACATATGTATAACTAGCATAACATCAAAGTATAGAACAATCCCAAGCCATAAATCTTACATTGAAGCAAACACACAAGGCTTTTAGCCTAACATAATCATAGCAGAACTAATGAAACAGTAAATACAAGTTGAATTCATGTTAAAAGATATAGAACAATAGTACCAATTGCGATAAATGATCCTAGCTTAATATTGATGTTGAAAGAGTGGAGATTAACTTGCAGCCTTCCTTGGACCTTGAAAATCGTCTTAAAACTGGGGGAGAACGTAGTAGTGAAGGTCTCTCAAGTAAGTAACCATTTGCTTCATTAAATAGCCTCAAAAGTTAGGTATTTTGGCCAGAAAGTGACCAGATGCGCCGCATCTCTTTGGGATGTGCCGCATCTCTTTACGTTTAGTAGATTCCAGCTCGATTCTGCACTCAGGACTATCGGCAGGGGGTCAGATGCGCCGCATCTGGCTTGGATGCGCCGCATCCATCTCAGATGCGCCGCATCTGTTGCTATTTTGGCCCAGAAGTCTTCATGCTCCGCATCTAAAACTGTCGGGAGTTATTTGGTGTAAAGATGCGCCACATCTAAGAGAGATGCGCCGCATTTGGACCTGTTTCAGTGGTTTCGGGCTGTTTTACGCATTCGATCTTCGTTTTAACTCTGTTTTCGCTGTTGGTCTTCATTTATTCATTCACAATGGACTTTTTACAAATGTACATGAATTACAATACATACGTATAACAATTACATACAAATGGAACAACATTGGATCGAAATAATGACAATAAACATGTATAATTTTGGCGTTATCAAAATCCCCACACTTAAACCTTGCTTGTCCTCAAGCAAGACTTACAAGAAATCGAAATTTACTACAGTAAACACACTTATTTAAATGAGAACACAAAAAATGGGACTCACACTCTCTCGATATAATACACAAGACACACAAGTTATTTAGTAACACAATAACTCACGCTATATGGAAATCACACTCGGGTCACAATATATACACACTCACACTTATTTCACACACGAATCAAACTCACGCGTTTTGAGTACACACACACCTTTGGAGTACACACGCGAAATGAAATCACGCCAAAGTCGAAAGGTGGGTTTTAAAGTCCACATTTCTTGAAAATTTGGATCCTTAGGGAAATTAGGACCTTTGCTAAAAACCTTTTATGTTTTGAAAATTATTCATTTTAGTTTTTACACTAATCAAGTTTTCCGGTTTTAACCTCAAAGTCCAGTTGAGGGTAACTGAAAACCGAAGCCTCAGTCGGCGCTTAGCAAGCTACTCGCCCCCATGATTGAAGTATCATGGAACTTGAAACCGGATGTCCTAAAAATGGTTTTACACAATATAGTTCATAAAATAGCATAAGTTTTAGAAGAAACTATATCATGTCCAAATATCATCGGTGAACCATGAGTTTGCACACCTCAATTTGTTATGCATATGTATGTTAACCGCGGTCAACATAGATGCGGTTGATCTTTACGGAGATCATCCATCTGGGGATTAGATTCATTAGTCTTAAAAGCTAATTTGCACTGTGCCCCCCCCCCCATTGTACGAGACAGATCTATCCCATGGTTAGGATAAGTCTGACCACCAAAAACCCTGTTTGATGCTGAGGTGAGGTGGATTTCTAGCCGATGATAGAGATGACTTTTCAAGATTTTTCGTCAACCTACAGCTGTTCTGGACTACGACTTCTAACATAAGTTAGCAAGTGTGTCATATTGGAAGACTTGACTTCCATCACAATCATTACATGGATGAGCATTGGATTAGATTGTTAGAACAACAAATTACTTGATGACTTTCATTTCATCCATAATGTGGTATAGCATGATGATTATATCTTTTATATGACAAACTCAATCATTTGGTTGTTTCTTAATTTGTTTTGTGATAATAATTTCGGTGTATACACCTAGTTTTAAAATCTACAAATTTTAAACAAAATTTGAATTTATGAAGATAAAAGTTTAAAATTTTTCACCATTTTAAGCCTTTTTAACTAAAATCAAAAACCCGAAAGAATTTATAACTTCCTCCCCACACTTGAGTTCATGTATCGTCCTCGTTACATGAAATCAGAAAAATTTAAATTCAAGAGGGTCAAAGAGTGTAAGAGAGTTTATTACTTTCAAGGTTTAAAACCGAAGTTCACGGGATGATGGCGCTCAACTGAATGCCAGCATAAGAACATCATCCGCTTCTTGCAACCACAAAACAATCACCAATCAAGTATGTGCTGAATTTACTGCCAGTCTTTGTAAAAATGCAGCATATAGCACAATGCTCACCTGTCGCAATTCAAACAAAGGTACCATACGATTCACACAAATAAATGGGGGTGTACTCCATGTACTAAAAACCCCACTTACAATTATCTAAATTATTCAAATCACAATTATCCAAAATATTATCTAGTTATTACACACCAAACTTGAAAAGAAATTGTTTTTGAAATAAACCAACATCAACCAAACCTGTCACACATCAGGAAAAATTACGTCATCTTCAGAAAAATCCCCAAAATGAGTTACTTGGGCCAGCTCCACCTTCGCTTTGATTTCCGGCGTCGTCGTCCTGAAATATTGAGGGGTTGTACCCCTGATAAGTTCCTTGAGTAGGGACGACCGCAGTGTCTTCAGTAGGCAGGTTAGGAGGAGGAGGATAAGGCGCAGGATATGGATCACCCATTCGAACCCAAGGATCATATGCAGGCCAAGGAGAGGGGGTATAGTTAGCGGGATCTGCAGCGTATGACACTGTCTGTTCATGTATCCAATTAAGCTGATTTTGCTGCCCCACTTGAGTATACCATGTTCGATCATTCCCAACATCAATGTAATATTGCATCTCCCTATTACCTGCATCGTAGTGATCAATTACCTTTTGGGTGTTTTGATCACTATGGAGTCGCATATCTGAAAACTGGCGCGCCATGTAAGCCTCCCAATTATTTCCCGGACCCGAACTACTTCCAACATTCGGCTGTGGATCTGGTTGCTGTTGGGGTTGTTCTGGTTGCCTGTTCACGGGATCCTCATACCTAGTTAGAAGGCCGTTCGACCCCCTCATCAAAATGTTTGCCCTTGTATAACTCACTCTATCAAAGGCAATCATATGTTTCTCCTCTAACCCACTTGTGTTGATTCGAAAATGTTCGCAATCCTGGTTACAAAATGGCCGCCCATGATTGGTGTAATCTTTTTCTTTTCTTCGAGGAGGAAAGTGAGAATTATTCGTGGGATATGAACATGGGAGTGATCCATTATCGCGTGAATGTACCATATATCCAAGTTGGTGACTTTTTCACTACTGTATTTTCGACAGTTTATGGTACTTGAAATGAATCGTTGGACGCATTGGTGCTCGTAGGTACGTAGCTTGCTACAAGTCTGCTTGCTTGCACTATATGCGGTGTTGCTCATGTCCACCCATGCTTCTGAATGATTAAAAGAAGAAACATAGTATATACATTGATTAAAGTAATTTTGCATCAGTTGATGTGGCAACCCTTCATAAATATCCAACGCCTTCACAAATTGCAGCAGCGTTAATGTCCTGTCTTGCCCCCCAAGACGAAATCTCATAAATGTACCCGATGTTGGTGACGTGTAATCAACCCTAAGTGAACCAACGAATTCTTTGACTAAAAGTGGATACACTCTTTCTTGCATTCTGAACAGGTTTTCCCAAGCATATATTCGATGGCCGTGATACGTTACTCGGAAAAGGTTGCGAAAATTTTGATATTTGCCGGCTTCCTCTAATGGTGTCCAATCGAAATATTTCCCCGGATATACGTCTTTGTGTAGAAGTGCCTTCATCCGTTCATGGTATTCCGGATACCTCAAAATTGCATTGATCCATGGATCCGGAGTGGTTAATCCACAGACATTTAACTACCGGTTGTCAATATTCATTTCTTCCTCTTCAGCAGCATGTTCTTCTTCACTTGTATCCTCATCTACAATTGCTGGGGCTTTTTGCTTCTTTGATTTTGGGTTTGATGATGATGCTCTAGTCTACAAAAACACAACAAAACCAAACAAACAAAATAACAAACCAAGTTGATTAGCGTTAAAGAATTTCAAAACATATTTCATATTGTACCTAGCGAAAACCATGTGGATATGTTAAGTTCCAATTAAATCTCAATGTTTATGTTAACCAATATCTTAACATGGTATGAACTATTTTCACTCTTAACAAACATGAACTAGTATGCCAATTGATTCAAATCACTTTACAAGTATAATCATACATAGCATGCTTCATTTCACCAAACACTTGCAATGTCATAACATATGGAACCATAGGCATTCATCAAAAAGCATGTTAAACAATATGCAATCAATGGTTTTCATACATTTAGAACATTAAATTCATCTCAAGTCAACAACTTCATCAAAATGCTTAATCATATAATCCTTAACTTATATAATAATTACTTTCAAATCGAAATAACACCAAGTTAAGGTTCACATGTGTTTACCATAAGTAATGATTTGCATAACTTCAACTTAGAACACTTACTAGTTAACAAAAGTCAAAATCCCTAATTCAAGAACCCTAAAATTCAATAATTTGTGTATTCGTGTAATTCAACAAAGGTTCATGCGATTTTGTTAATGTATACTAGTAATCAAACTTCAAAATATCTCAATTGAATAATTTAATGGCCAAAAGTCCGAAACCCCTAAATTCATGAAGAACCCTAATTTCCAAAGTAAAGATTGAAGCAAATAATCATGAAATTAGAGCATGAATAAGGATTAGTAGCAACAATTTAAGCATATAATGACCAAAACATGAACATTCAAACATCCTCACACTAAGAACAAGCTTAATCTGATTTTTAGATTGAAGAACACAAGAATCATGAAGTGTTTAGGATTAATCTTACCTTTCTCATGTTGATATTCGGATTTGATGCTCAAAGATGGGATTAATCGGTCCAATTAGTGAGTAGAGATTGAAATTTTGAGAGAGAATGAGATGGGATTCGGAGTAGTAGGTGAAAAAATGAGAAAAAATGATAAACTCCCGTATTTGTGCAAAAAAATTGGGCAGAATCCAACATACAGACACAGATGCGGCGCATCTGTAGCAAATGCGGCGCATCTGGCTCAGATGCGGCGCATCTGAAGCAGATGCGGCGCATCAGATGGTCCAAACGCGGCGCATGACCCTTTCTCGGCGCATTCAAAATTCACGGGATTTTTCTTGTCTGCAGATGCGGCGCATCCATCACAGATGCGGTGCATCTGCCCCTGTTGCACCAGCTTTTGACGTTTTTTCGCGTTTTAAACATTTCGGAAGGTCCCTAAACAACTTGGTTCGTATAATAACTTAGAAATCACTCAAAACACTCAAATTTATTAAAATACGTACACGAGTGGGACTATATACATGTTGTGAAGTTTAACGAGTCGTTCACGCGACTCCGTCCCAAGCTAATTAGCGTTGGGGAATAGGGTGATGTCATCTCGAACCGTGGTGTCCACTCCATCGAAATAGAGTTTCAAGCGATGACCATTCACCTTGAAGGTATTTCCGTTTCCAAACAACTCAACATATTCCGATGGGAATGCTTGTTTCACCAAATAACGTCCCATCCATCGGGACTTCAACTTTCCGGGAGAAAATTTAAACCGTGAGTTAAAAACCAAAACCTTATCACCGGTTTTAAACTCTTTCACTTCTTTCAATCGGGCATCATGCCACCTTTTCATTTTCTCCTTATACGAGCTCGAATTCTCGTACGCTTCTAACCTCAACTCTTCCAATTCATGCAATTGCATGAATCGGTTTTCACCAGCCTTTTCCATGTCTAAATTACAAAGTTTTAATGCCCAGTACGCTCTATGTTCCACTTCAACCGGAAGATGGCATGCTTTACCGTATACAAGTCTAAATGGTGTGGTACCGATTGGTGTTTTAAAAGCAGTCCTAAAGGCCCACAACGCATCATCTAACTTGCGTTGCCAAATCTTAGGGTTGTTATCAACCGTCTTCTCAAGTATGCGTTTCAAGGCACGATTTGTGTTCTCCACTTGACCACTCGTTTGCGGGTGGTACGGAGTAGAGAAACATTGAGTTACGCCATACTTCTTCAACACCTTTTCAAGAAGGTTGTTGGCAAAATGAGTTCCGCGATCGGATATGAGCGCTTTTGGGATTCCAAAGCGCGAGAAGAGATTTTTCAAGAAGTTCACCACCACCCTAGCATCATTCGTAGGTAAAGCTTTTGCTTCAGCCCACTTAGATACATAGTCAACGGCTACTAGGATGTATTTGCACTTATGGGAACTTTGAAATGGTCCCATGAAATCGATTCCCCAAATATCAAAGATTTCACAAACTTAGATGCCGGTTTGAGGCATCTCATCCTTTTTCGTGATGTTACCCGTTAGTTGGCATGCATTGCAAGTCCGAACAAAATTATGGGCATCTTTAAAGATCGTGGGCCAATAAAAGCCCGAGTCAAGGATTTTTCTTGCGGTGTGGTTTGGTCCGAAATGACCGCAGGTGGGCCCTTGATGGCAATGCTTGAGAATTTGTTGAGCCTCTTTTCCGTACACACAACGGCGAATCATTTGATCTGCACCAACACGGAATAGGTCGGGATGTTCCCAGAAATAGGACTTCAAATCCGCAAAGAATTTCTTCTTTTGTTGATAAGAAAGTCCTTTTTGAAGAATGTGTGAAGCAAGATAGTTTGCAAAATGGGCAAACCATGGGATTTCAGATTCCTTGTCAACCCTCATTAGAGATTCATCAGGAAATGTGTCCTTGATGATTGTATCATCAAGTTATTCTAATTCGGGGTTTTCAAGTCGGGATAAATGATCGGCGGCTAGATTCTCGGCTCCTTTCTTATCACGTATCTCAATGTCAGACTCTTGAAGTAGAAGAACCCAACGTATGAGACGATGTTTTGCATCTAGTTTCGAGAATAAGTACCTAAGAGCCGAATGATCCGTGTAAACAATGGTTTTGGACAACACCAAATATGACCGAAATTTATCAAACGCATAAACAACCGCTAGGAGCTCTTTTTCCGTGGTGGTGTAATTAATTTGAGCTCCCGTTAGCATTTTGCTCGCATAATAAATTGGACGAAAATGATTATCGGGTCGTTGTCCTAAGACAACTCCTAAGGCATAGTCGCTCGCGTCACACATTAACTCAAAAGGCATACTCCAATCCGGAGACACGATAATGGGAGCTTGTGTGAGTTTTGACTTTAGAATGGAGAATGCATTCTCACAATTAGAATCGAAGTCAAATGGAGCATCCTTTTCAAGAAGTTTGGTCATTGGATGGGCAATTTTAGAGAAATCTTTGATAAATCGCCTATAAAATCCCGTGTGACCAAGAAAGCTTCTAATTGCCTTGACATTCGTCGGTATAGGTAGCTTAGAGATAACTTCAATTTTAGCTTTATCTACCTCTATTCCCGCACGAGATATTTTGTGACCAAGTACAATGCCCTCCTTCACCATGAAGTGGCATTTTTCCCAATTCAGGACCAAATTTACTTTCTCACATCGGATAAGCATACGTTCAAGGTTAAAAAGACACGATTCAAAGGAGTCTCCAAACACGGAAAAGTCATCCATGAAGACTTCCATACAATCCTCTACCATATCATCAAAAATTGCCATCATGCACCTTTGAAAGGTTCCGGGTGCATTGCATAAACCAAATGGCATGCGGCGATAGGCAAAGGTCCCAAAAGGACAAGTGAATGTGGTCTTTTCTTGGTCGTTGGGATCAATTGGAATTTGGAAGTAACCGGAGAAACCATCTAGAAAGTAATAGTATTCTTTCCCCGCTAATCGTTCAATCATTTGATCAATAAAAGGTAACGGGAAATGATCTTTTCTAGTGGCATCATTGAGACGCCTGTAATCAATACAGACTCTCCAGCCGGTAACCGTTCTAGTTGGAACGAGTTCGTCTTTTTCATTTACAATAACGGTTGTACCCCCCTTTTTGGGTACTACTTGTACTGGACTAACCCAAGGACTATCGGAGATGGGGTAGATTAACCCGGCATCAAGAAGCTTGACTACCTCCTTTTTAACAACCTCTTTCATGTTGGGATTTAGCCTGCGTTGTCTTTGTACTACTGGTTTGAAGTCATTTTCAAGGAGAATTTTATGTGTACAATAAGACGGGTTTATCCCTGGAATGTCGGTCGTTTTCCAGGCTATAGCCTTTTTATGGGTTTTCAAAACAGAGATTAACCTTTTCTACTCGTTACCGGAAAGATGTGAAGCAATAATTACTGGCAATTGAGATATACCTTCGAGGTAAGCATACTCCAAGTGTTTGGGTAGCTCCTTAAGCTCTAGTACGGGTGGTTCTTCCAAGGAATTCTTTATTCGGAATCTATCTTTATTTCTGATATATTCAAATGATTCTTCTTCCTTAGGAAATTCTTCTTTCATGGTCTCATCATCCGTGACCACTTTCATCAACTCATCAAAATCCTCATCAATATTGAAATATTCACTTTCACTCACCGGGGCAAACCCCGAGGTATCAATTTCAAGTAGCTCCTGTAATTCATTCTCAACACAAAAGTTTATAACATCAATTTGAAAACAAGAGTCATCGGTGGAAGTGGGTCTTTTCATGGCTTTGTCAATATTACAAACTATTCTCTCGTCTCCCACACCTAGACTTAATTGTTCTTTTTGGACATTAATGATAGCATCTGCAGTGTTAAGGAAATGACGTCCTAAAATGATAGGAACTTTTGTGTCCTCTTGCATTTCTAGAATAACAAAGTCGACGGGAAAGACAAGTGAGCCAACTTTTACAAGAATATCCTCGGCTATACCTATGGGAGTATCAAATGATTGGTTTGCTAATCGAATACCCATCCTGGTTGGTTTCAAATCTCCTAAGTCAAGTTTCAAGTATAACGAGTAAGGCATTAGGTTAACACTTGCACCTAGGTCGGCTAGCGCATCATACACTACTCGCACCCTACCCTGATAGCGTGCATTTCTTTAGTTACCTTCTCGGTTTGGTTGCAATCTCGCGTGAGATGGGGACCTTGGCACAACTCGCACCCTACCCTGATAGCGTGCATTTCTTTAGTTACCTTCTCGATTTGCCTTGCTTGATTTGCCAATTGAACTTTTAATGCAGCGATTTCATCATTGCTTTCGACATTAGCAACTGTTGACGATCTAGAGAATTCCATCTCCTGATGCCAATTATGAGAATGGGCTGCTATATCGGCAATTATCGTGTGAGCGTCTTCGGGCATTTTTTTCATGATTGATCCTCCTGCTGCAACATCTATATCCTTCCGGGTAGCCACATTGACTCCTTTATAGAAAATTTGGACTTTTTGGAATGTATTCAACCCGTGTTGAGGACATACCCTAAGCATTTTATTAAATCGAGTCCAAGCTTCATAAAGAGTCTCGTTAGACTTTTGCTTGAAGTGATTTATGTCACTTTGCAATTTTGCTGCTTTCGAAGCGGGGAAGAATTCTGACAAAAATTTGTCCGTCATATCATTCCAATTTTCAATATAACCTTCCGGTAATGAGTCTAGCCAATCTCTTGCATCATCCTTTAGGGACCATGGAAAGATTTTTAGACATGCAACTTCATCGGAGACATCTTTGATTTTGAAAAGCTTGCAAATGCTTACAAACTTACGAAGATGCTCGTTAGCATCTTCATTTGGGGCCCCACCCAATTGGCATGTATTAGTCACCATGTGAAGAAATTGCCCCTTTATTTCAAAACCATCAGTCATCGTAGGTTGAACAATTGCGTGGCCTTGTCCTATCCTTGTTGCCTTCATCAAAGCATCCATCGTTTGATTTGTAGCAGTCATCTCTTCCTCTTCTTTAATGACTGGCTCGATGATTGGTTGAACAATTGGTTCAGAGTTAGAATCTAACGAAAGTGACTCTAAACCTTGAGCAAGAGATTCTACTTCTTGAGCTCTTAAGCGTTCGTGAAGTTCTCTTTCAGTTTCAGGATATGAAGGAATTAAATTAGAGTTGAAAGAACGTAGATTCATGCACTAATACCTATCCTGCAATCACAACACCACAAACAAACCAATTGCAAAAATACAAGCATACAATAAAAAGTAACTTTTCTAGGAATTGAATTCCTACAAAAGGATCGAATAATTCAAAGTTTATTAAAATCTTTTAACAAAACCGCTCCCCGGCAGCGGCGCCAAAAAGTTGATGTGTCAAGACGTAACCTTTAAAATGTAGACAATATGCTTAATAATTAACACATAATACAGGCAACTAAAACCCGATCATGTAGTAACTAGCAAGTAAATTGACCAGTTTGATCCACAGGGAGAAGTTTGTTTAAATGATTTTACCACAATTAATTATTCTAAAAAGGGGGTTTATATTTAAAGTTGTGTTTTTGTTTAACGAAACAGTAAATAAAAATAATAATTAACAAGAATGAGAATGCGGTGTTTACTTCTATGCTTGATAGATGACAGGGATTGTTCTTTTATAATTAAAACCGTTATGCGATAGTTACAATAGAGTAGTTTATATCAATTTCACAATATCTATAAACTTAAGAACTATGTTTAATCAACAGGATTCTTTCTTGGTTAAATTCACATAAAACCTAGTTTACTAAGATCACTCTAAGTAAACTACATGATTGTAAAACCTAAATATCATCCAATTACCATCCTATATTCACATATAGGTGTCTAGATCACTAGGTGTTGAAGTACAAATTATAGCCTTTGATAAATTCACATAAATCAAGTCATAACTCGTATAATTGAACTAGAATATAAAGATAGTTACAACAATGGATTTCTTGAAAGAACATGGTGATTTAGATTGATTAACTAACTAGATTCAACCCGGTTAAACTCACGTGAAACCTTAATTACAACAATCACTTGAGGTAATTTCATAACTATGTTGCTTAGGAACTTATTCAATTACCGAATTAAACACATAACAAAATCACTTAAGTGTATGTATCTAATCATCTAGATTACTAGATGTATTGAAGTATAGATTGTTTTCCTAGTTAACTCACATTAATAGGTTGCAATCTATATAATTGAAGTAATGATCTAAACATGCATAACAATGGATCTTACGGTTGAACTAGATAATTAAATCAATCAAACATATGTATAACTAGCATAACATCAAAGTATAGAACAATCCCAAGCCATAAATCTTACATTGAAGCAAACACACAAGGCTTTTAGCCTAACATAATCATAGCAGAACTAATGAAACAGTAAATACAAGTTGAATTCATGTTAAAAAGATATAGAACAATAGTACCAATTGCGATAAATGATCCTAGCTTAATATTGATGTTGAAAGAGTGGAGATTAACTTGCAGCCTTCCTTGGACCTTGAAAATCGTCTTAAAACTGGGGGAGAACGTAGTAGTGAAGGTCTCTCAAGTAAGTAACCATTTGCTTCATTAAATAGCCTCAAAAGTTAGGTATTTTGGCCAGAAAGTGACCAGATGCGCCGCATCTCTTTGGGATGCGCCGCATCTCTTTACGTTTAGTAGATTCCAGCTCAATTCTGCACTCAGGACTGTCGGCAGGGGGTCAGATGCGCCGCATCTGGGACAGATGCGCCGCATCTGGCTTGGATGCGCTGCATCCATCTCAGATGCGCCGCATCTGTTGCTATTTTAGCCCAGAAGTCTTCATTCTCCGCATCTGAAACTGTCGGGAGTTATTTGGTGTAAAGATGCGCCGCATCTAAGAGAGTTGTGCTGCATTTGGACCTGTTTCAGTGGTTTCGGGCTGTTTTACGCATTCGATCTTCGTTTTAACTCTGTTTTCGCTGTTGGTCTTCATTTATTCATTCACAATGGACTTTTTACAAATGTACATGAATTACAATACATACGTATAACAATTACATACAAATGGAACAACATTGGATCGAAATAACGACAATAAACATGTATAATTTTGGCGTTATCAGTTATAATAAAGGTTATGGTTTGTATCATAAAAACGTATGCAGATTTTGAAAAATGTCACATATAGAGGTCAATACCTCGCAATGACACCAATAAGTACGTGACATTTATAATCGATATGAATGGGACGCTACAGGTGGTATCAGAGCGTTGGTCTTAGAGAACCAGAAAATTTGCATTAGTGTGTCTTATCAAGTTTGTTAGGATGCATTAGTGAGTCTGGACTTTGACCATGTTTGATTTCGAAAACTATTGCTTATCCTTGTTGGTTAAAAATTAATATGTAAATATTATGTGGTACTAACGTGCTAGTTGTTGTATGATAGATGTCTGGCTTAGAACTTGTTATCACATTCAGCGACTCCGAACCAGAATCCTCAGATAGTGTTCCAGTCATTAATCTATCCGATGATGAAAACGACACCTTTGGGGAAGACTCACAATTTCCGGATGAATCAATTGAAGAGGAACCGGAAAGTGATCCTGAGGAGGAAGAAATACAGGAAATTACGAAAGACAAGTTCGAACGAGGAAAGAAACGAAAGGCTATTGAGTTGGAAAATCCAAATCCCGAGTTTAGTGAGGATGTTGTGGAACCAACTCCACCAAATACTACCACCCCTATTCCCGTTGTTCCTATTAGTTCTATCCCGGCATTCAGTTCTTCGGCCCCTCAGCCAAAATGCAGGGAGATAACCAGGATAAGCATTAAGCGATTTTTTTGAACACAAACGTTTTGGTTTAAATGATGCGCTGTTGTTTTAAACCATAGGATCATATAATGTTTTGTATAATATTACTAGTGTGGTTTTCTTAATGTTTGATGTAAGATAAGCATATGTAAAATAGTGAAGTGTGAAATGCAATAATTTTCCATGGTGGAGTATTATTTGGATGGTAGTAATTAATTTCTGTACTAAACTATTAAGTATGAACTTTAACGGGTAGGTACTACCATAGATATAATTATAAAACGCTAATAGGAAGAAAAGGCTTTTATAATAATAACTGGTTCATATTATTAATAAGCTACGATGTACTGTAAATACACACTACATCTATAATATTCTATGTGAATAATTATTTTTTTTTCATTCTTATTGAAGAATATGGCGCGATTGAACCGAATGACGGAACAAGAAATCGAGGAACTCATCAATCAGCGAGTGAACAACAGAATGTTATGGGTCGAGGCTGCAAGAGGTGCTGCAGTTAACCCAAATCCTCGTGTGGGATGCACCTACAAAACTTTTCAAGGTTTCAAGGTTTAACCCGATGGATCGAAAAGATTGAGTCTGTGTTTAAAATCAGTGGTTGTATTGAGAAGGACATGACCAAGTATGCATCGTGCACCTTACAGGGTAGTGCACTCACGTGGTGGAAAAACTATGTAAAGGCCGTAGGAGGAGATGTAGCTTATGATACTCCATGGGAAGAATTCAAAACAATGCTAATCAACGAGTATTGTCCAAGGAATGAGGTTAGGAAGTTGGAAGCTGAATTATGAAGCCTGAAAGTTATTGGTACTGAACTCACCAAATACAATCAGTGATTCATGGAATTAGCTTTGCTATGTCCCGAATTGGTACCAACGAAGAACAGAAGATATAACTGTACAAAGATGGTTTGCCTAAAAATGTCAAGGCAAATGTTACAGCATAGAAACCCAAGACTATTCATGAAGCCATCACCATGGCAAACGAGTTGATGGACCAAATTATTCTGGATAAGAACACCGATGTCAAGACATCGGAAAACAAAAGAAAGTGGGAAGGTAATCATCAACAATCCAACAAGAAACAAGAAACCATGCAAGGTGCGGGTAATGGTTCAAGCTCAGGTTACAAGGGACAAAATCCTTTATGTAACAGATGCCACAAACATCACTCTGGTTATTGTAATGTGGTGTGCAACAATTGTAATCTAAGGGGTCATCTTACTAAATATTGTAGGGTTCCCGTTACAAATGCAAATGGCACCAAGACTCCTGCCACCAATGCAAATGGAACTGCCTTGGCCACTGTTACCTGTTATGTGTAGCAACCCGTCCTAATCCATCCGGACGAAGTCCATATCGATTATAAACGATTCACAACAGTTGATTACATCACGAGGTACTTGACCTCTATATGATACATTTTACAAACATTGCATTCGTTTTTGAAAAGACAATCTTTCATTACATCAAAAGTTGACGGCATGCATACCATTTCATAATATATCTAACTATAATTGACTTAATAATAATCTTGGTGAACGTGACGACTCGAATGAAATGCCTTTTGAAATATGTCATGAATGACTCCAAGTAATATCTCTAAAATGAGCAAATGCACAGCGGAAGATTTCTTTCATACCTGAGAATAAACATGCTTTCAAGTGTCAACCAAAAGGTTGGTGAGTTCATTAGTTTAACATAAATAATCATTTCATAATTTTAATAGACCACAAGATTTCATATTTCCATTTCTCATAAACATACGTCCCATGCATAGAGACAAAAATATCATTCATATGGATTGAACACCTGGTAACCGACATTCACAATATACATATAAGAATATTCCCATCATTCCGGGATCCTCCTTCGGACATGATATAAATTTCGAAGTACTAAAGCATCCGGTACTTTGGATGGGGCTTGTTGGGCCCGATAGATCTATCTTTAGAGTTCGCGTCAATTAGGGTGTCTGTTCCCTAATTCTTAGATTACCAGACTTAATAAAAAGGGGCATATTCGATTTTGATAATTCAACCATAGAATGTAGTTTCGATTACTTGTGTCTATTTCGTAAAACAATTATAAAAGCAGCGCATGTATTCTCAGTCCCAAAAATATATATTGCAAAAGCATTTAAAAAGAGATTAATGAAACTCACGCATATAAATATTGTAAAACAGTTAATAAAGCATTTGCATGTATACTCAGCCCAAAAATGTAAAGAGTAAAAGGGAGCAAATGAACTCACGCATATAAATATTGTAAAATAGTTAATAAAGCATTTACATGTATTCTCAGCCCAAAAATGTAAAGAGTAAAAGGGAGCAAATGAACTCACGCATATAAATATTGTAAAACAGTTAATAAAGCATTTGCATGTATTCTCAGCCCAAAAATGTAAAGAGTAAAAAGGGCAAATGAAACTCACCTAATGTATTTTGTAGTAAAAATACATATGACTATATTGAACAATGCAGGGTTGGCCTCGGATTCACAAACCTATATCATTCGTATGTATATATTAAAACATATACTGGTAATCGATCAACTTATATATATTATTATTGATAAGCGTACTTGTGATATTATGTGTTATATAGATAAATTAAATTTTATGTATATTTTATATAACTAATATTCATTATATCATATTAATGATACTATTTCCTATTAAGGTTAATATATATGATAAAATATCTTTTTATATATATTTGTTGATATTATTCATATATAGCTTAGTTACTATAACAAAATTGAGTGATACGTAATATTAATACTATCGTAAGGTATTTTTATATAAAAATATATATCTATTTGTAATGTTACTAAAATGATAAGAAGGATAATATTAATGATAGTAATAGTACTAATACTAATAGTGTTAATTTTAATAATGATAAATATAATAATTTTGATAATTTTTAATTTCCATGATACTTTACTTTAGTAATAAAATGATAATAATAACAATCTTGTTAACAATAATAATTTTTATAATAACTTTGTATTAGATTTCTAAACTTATAACTAGAGTTTCTATAACTTAATTTCACATTCATATACATATTTGTACAGGTATCCATATAATTTATAACCAGTTTCCGAATTTTTACCATAACCACTTTTATCACTAACTTCATAGTTGTTTATAATGTTTTCGTAATAATAATATTTAATAATAATAATAATAATAATAATACAATAATAATAATAATAATAATAATAATAATAATAATAATAATAATAATAATAATAATAATAATAATAATAATAATAATAATAATAATAATAATAATAATAATAATAATAATAATAATAAAGAGTAGACTACCTTTTAAACAAGTTATAAAAAGAATTGGCGACTGTAGGGTTCGAACCCTTGACCTCAGGCTAGCACCCTAACACCCTCAACCATCCTGCCAAGTCTATTTTTCTGATTATATCTCTCCCTGAAATATATTTAACTCATATTATCTATTCCCATTTTCATCATATTCTTCTTTATGGAACCAACCAAGAATCAAGAATCAAATTTATCATAATAAACAAGGATTCAAAAAATGGTTTCATAATTAATGATATACATGTTTGTATAATTCAATAAGCGAAATAAATAAGAAGAAAAAATAGAAATTAAGAGTGCTTCTGTTTCGACGCTGGTATAACAAAAAAAAAATTTGATTTGCAAAATGGTAATGTTTTAAATAAATCTTTCAACACAAACCATGTCTCAAATCATCTTTAAAAACTTTCTACATTGCTAATTTAACCGGACTCATAACATATAACACAAATTTGTTTGAAGAACAAAGTTTGACTTTTAATAACCAAAAGCTTTGACTTCGAAATTCTTACTTAATTCAAGGAATTAAGAGTTGAGAATTTACAGGGAGATTAAATGGGTGATTCCTAAGACATCTGCATTTAAAGATTTTTAAGATTGGATCGAAAACGAATTCTGGCTAAAAAGTGTATTACACAGGTACCGGCGGTAAAAATAAAAATAAAAAAATATATATATGTTCTCTGATTTTTACGAATGGTAGGCTGAGTATATAATCCATTGATTGAATGATTTAGCATCAATAATAAAAGAAATTTTGTTTTGTTGTGGTTGGAAGTGGACACAGATTCACGAGAAAGGGAGGGATCAGAGAAAGATAATACAGAAAAGAAAGAAAAAAAATAAAAGGTGAAAGAGATGGGAAAGAAAAAAAATCAACGGTTTCTTCTAATATTTGTTACATATTATACGGAGTAATTAATTTTATTATTTATAACATATTAATCTTAATACTAATAATAATAATAATGAAATAATAATAATAATAATAATAATAATAATAATAATAATAATAATAATAATAATAATAATAGTAATACCACTAGTTCTAATAAATAAACTAATAATAATATTAACTATCAATAAAAATGATAATAATAATGCTAATAATAACTTTACTTAATATATCATTGGTACTATTAATGATAACAGTATTATGAATAACAGTAATTATAATATATAACTTGTTCATATCAAACTTTCATATATATCTATGTATTATATTTTTAGAAACAATAAGATTCATAATACTAGTAAAAATAAAGATATAACATATTTCATGTATCAAATTTTACATCTTTATATCATATAATAATATTAATAATACTGATATCAATATAAATATTAGTATTTATTTTAAGGAAAAAATAATAATAACATTATTAATATAGTAACTATATTTTGACTTGTAATTACATATATTAATATTATATATTATTAATGATATAACATTTAATGTTTACGTTTATATAATATTTATACATTTTAACCATATACATGTAATAATAATTATGTATAGAGATTTTGTGTAAACTCAAGCTATTATATTTTAAATATCAAAATATATTAATTAGATATATTTTGAATAAATAAACTCATAATATAATACTATACGTTTTGTATTTTGTTAACGTTGATCCATCATATTCGAACTCCTTTATATTTAATATACCCTAAACATTCAACATAACAAGTTTTAGTTTTGAATTAATTTTCATACTAACTAAATCACAATATAATTTATTAATATATTTAATTTATTATATATAATTATTTACACACATAATTATCTACACATACCTTTCTGTTTACAATTAAAGGTTCGTGAATTGTTGGAAACAGTCAAAGGACAATTGATTACATAAATATAGTTTTAAAATTTTCGAGACTCAATAATACAGACTTTACTTATCGTGTCGAAATCAAATAAATTTCAAGTTTAAATTTGTTCAGAAATTCCCGGGTCGTCACAGTACCTACCCGTTAAAGAAATTTCGTCCCGAAATTTGAGTGAGGTGGTCATGGTTAACAATAAAAATGTTTTCATGACGAATATGAGTTGATAAATAGAGTTTTATCATCATTGAGTAATATGGATAAAATGATTAGATTAATCGAAGCGTATGAATGAAGCTATCATAAAAGATCGAGATGAAGAAATGGAGATTTTCCATAACTTTTGACGTAGTCGCGATTGAATTTCGGAATTCAAGGGATTTAAAGAAAATCTTCGAAATCTGAGAGATTTGATTCTTCGGCGAATAAGGAGATTAAGATCTCTATAATTAAATACGGCGATCTGCCTTGATTACTCTGTCTGATATTTCCATTATAAATTAAACTCTTCCGTTCCATTATTCTCACCATTCCTATACTTTCTTTCTTAGTTCATACATTCAAAAGATTGTGAAAATGCTAAATCCCGTTCTAATCTTTGATATTTTCCTAATTATTATTTCTGTCATCCTTCTTTTCAATCTCCCACTAGAAAAATCTGTTTACTTCTACTATTACCTAGGAATGATACTATTCGTAATTATACCGCGTCTTTATATTGCTATTCGTATTAATATTCACGGCTTGTAACCTCCGTGTTGTTATTGGGCTTTATATTTTCTCTTATATTTTGGAGCTCTTTGCCTTTTTATTCTCCTCTCGATTCCTAGTAAAATGAGCAACGGTCCAGAATTCATAGATATGAATTTCGAAATGAACATAGTTAATCTTCTAAGAAAGAAATGGTAATAGCACGATCTTGATTCGTCAAATTACCAGAATATCCGGGAAAGATAGAACTATCAAGAAGATATGTTCTTGATATGTTTATATATCAGATAAAATGTAAGAGTCGTGTAACATGGCACATGATGACGTTATAATCTGTGAATCATCATGTCCCATTTAGAAACTCAGCATGACTTACTGTAATATAATCACGTTGATCAAGTGTCATTATATTATACTAACTCATGCATCAGTTCCCAACATTACTTCAATAACATTCATATTTTAAGCTCGAAAGTTTACAGAATATAGAAACTAACAGTTTCTATATGATGTAACACTGATAGCACGATGAGATTAATGATTTCAGATAAGAATAGTTATGAAAATATCTTCAGAAAATATAGAGGATATTTATAATGAAAGATACAATGATATCTTAGAATTTCTAATATCGAAGGATGATGAAGAAAATTTATCCGCAAGAGTTTGGAGTCAGAAGCAAGGTATTCGCTAAAGATTTTATCAGAAACAGAATCATCAGGATTCTTAATGTACAAGTTTAGTCCTTGTGATTTGTCCTTGGTCTTCTTCGTGGTTAGCTCAATCCGTTTTCCAGTTCCAACTTTTCTGAGCTTTTCTAACATACTATTCTTTATCATTAAACTTCTGACGATTAAGGTCGTTTACGGTTGTCTACAGTTTCTGCTGCTACATTCAGCTTTTTCAACATTCAGAGTATTGATTTGTAGACGGAGTGCTGTTCAGAATTTTTTTTTTTTTTTTTTTTTTGGAATAAAAGACCATAATTCTAAAAGATAAATGTTATACATATAACTGTTGATGTAGATATGCTGTGCGTTTTCAAAGTACTAATTGTTGATTCCCGATAATTGGTATGGCAGTTCTCATTACAAGATGCGGATGAGTATATGATAGAGTTTCAATGAATAAATACAATGATTTATCAGAGAGGTATAAGCCAAGAAGCAACGAGGTTGCTGGTACGTCTGCTGGTAATATGGTGAAATATAAAAGAATTATCCGGTATCAAAACGGTAATCGTATATATCAAGATTATAGTAAGGCTACTTCGAATGAAAAGTCGAAGTTGACTTGCTGGAGCTGTGACAAAATTGGCTACTTTGAAAAGGGATCGCAAAGTTATTTTTGCTAATAAAAGCCAAAGGATCTGACGCGGCTACGTGTTAAACTTTTACTCAGTTGTCGAGAGTTTCTCAGGTGAATAGCTATATGCATCAACCTTTTCTTCCGTAGATGATTTGTGGTTGGTTCATCCTCTAGATTGAGGTGTTTCCAAGATTCGTGAAAGGTTTGAACGCAGATTGTAATCGTCGAGATACAAACGAGGTTTAAGATGAAATCAAGTGGCAAACTTGAAGAATTGTTTAGTTTCATATGTTATAGTCAATATTTTAATTCATTTTCATTGTCCAATGTTGGTAGTCCACAGTTGATAGTCCACAGTTAGCAATTCAATAAATCATATATAGTTTAATATATAATATTCTAATTAATTAATACGTATCGTGACCCGTATTCGTCTCAGACTCGATCACAACTCAAACTATATATATTATTGTAGAATCAACCTCAACCCTGTATAGCTAACTCCAAAATTACTGCATATAGAGTGTCTATGGTTATTCCAAATAATATATATAGATGGGTCGATATGATATGTCAAAACCTTGTATACATGTCCCGATATTTAAAGTGCGTAAAAAAATAACAGAAATTAAATGACGATAAATAAAATTGCGAGAATTTAAATTGCGATAAATAAATTGCGATAAATAAATTGCAATAAATAAAATGTAATACATAATTAATTAGTTAGCTAGGAACAATTAGCTAGGAACAGTTAGCGTGGATTCTTAACAAAATTTTTCTCATAGCTAAATTGTTTGTTTCTAACAAATTTTATTTTGTCCAATGTTTTCTTCATTATGCCACTTGTTGGATTCTAATAGGTCAAAATCCAAATATGAAATTGAATGAAATTGGTTATTCTGCGGTGAACGGATACGTATATCGGTGGTTGTAAATAGGATAGTAAATGACTGTTAAATTAGATTTGAAAGAATGTACCGTGTACTTATTAATGTGAAATCTAAATATTCCTCGAGTATTACCTACCCGTTAAAATATTTTCACCATTAACAGTTTGTACGAAAGAATTTTTAATTACAATCTTTATGAAAAAATTATATATACCAATATATTTTCTTCAGATGTAATCATGGATTTAATGAGTCAATATGATATTAAACTCATTTGATTTACCGTTAGAATAAGAATATATAATCTCTAAAACATTAGAGATTATATAATCATCATGTCGAACGAAGATAAATGATGTAGAACGATTCGTAGATTGATTATGCTAGAGGTACATAATGAGATGTTGGGGCATAGATTGTTGATGGTACTGGTGCTGTTACTGATGGTACTGTTGGTGCCGGTGATGTTGCTGAAGCTGGTACATTTTGCACCATATTTTCCAAGGCTACAACTCGGGAGCGAAGCTCGTTGACTTCTTCCATTATTCCGGGATGATTGTCGATCAGAACGAGCGGATGAATAAGGTTTAGAATTTTAGATAAAATATAATCTTGACGAGATATTCGGGAAATGAGAGAGTAAATAGTATTACGAACAGGTTCGCCGGTAAGTGCTTCAGGTTCATCGCCAAGAGGTAAATTCGGTTGGTGAAAAAGGATCGCCTTCTTCGCGTTTCCATTGATCAAGTCAACTACGAACCCATCAGATGAATTGGGGATGGATGATTGGTTGATTCATTCTGGTGACGCTGCTTCCAGAGCTTAGGTGAATATCCGTGTCGGAATAACTATCGGAATAGCTATCGGAATCTGAGGGACTCGAACTGGTTGAGTGATTCATCTCATACGATCAGATGTAGGATTTTCGATAAGAAATAGATTATAGGATGTAGATTAGTACCCTGCAATACATAGTTTACATATGCATATATAATACTAAAATCCCATAAGTTACGGAGGAATCTACAGAAGCTGTCAGGCAAAGGTAACAATAATAGATACGCTAAGATATGAATTTATCTATACACTGTCTATGCAATAGAGGCAGTAAGACATGTATAGACTTTAAGGATGAAAAGCAAATAATTTTGACATGTAGACACGGTCGAAGTCCAGACTTACTAATGCATCCTAACGACTATCAGTTAGACACACTAATACAAGACCTGGTTCACTAAGACCACCGCTCTGAACTCACGCATATAAATATTGTAAAATAGTTAATAAAGCATTTGCATGTATTCTCAGCCCAAAAATGTAAAGAGTAAAAGGGAGCAAATGAACTCACGCATATAAATATTGTAAAACAGTTAATAAAGCATTTGCATGTATTCTCAGCCCAAAAATGTAAAGAGTAAAAAGGGCAAATGAAACTCACCTAATGTATTTTGTAGTAAAAATACATATGACTATATTGAACAATGCAGGGTTGGCCTCGGATTCACAAACCTATATCATTCGTATGTATATATTAAAACATATACTGGTAATCGATCAACTTATATATATTATTATTGATAAGCGTACTTGTGATATTATGTGTTATATAGATAAATTAAATTTTATGTATATTTTATATAACTAATATTCATTATATCATATTAATGATACTATTTCCTATTAAGGTTAATATATATGATAAAATATCTTTTTATATATATTTGTTGATATTATTCATATATAGCTTAGTTACTATAACAAAATTGAGTGATACGTAATATTAATACTATCGTAAGGTATTTTTATATAAAAATATAAATCTATTTGTAATGTTACTAAAATGATAAGAAGGATAATATTAATGATAGTAATAGTACTAATACTAATAGTGTTAATTTTAATAATGATAAATATAATAATTTTGATAATTTTTAATTTCCATGATACTTTACTTTAGTAATAAAATGATAATAATAACAATCTTGTTAACAATAATAATTTTTATAATAAATTTGTATTAGATTTCTAAACTTATAACTAGAGTTTCTATAACTTAATTTCACATTCATATACATATTTGTACAGGTATCCATATAATTTATAACCAGTTTCTGAATTTTTACCATAACCACTTTTATCACTAACTTCATAGTTGTTTATAATGTTTTCGTAATAATAATATTTAATAATAATAATAATAATAATGATACAATAATAATAATAATAATAATAATAATAATAATAATAATAATAATAATAATAATAATAATAATAATAATAATAATAATAATAATAATAATAATAATGAAGAGTAGACTACCTTTTAAACAAGTTATAAAAAGAATTGGCGACTGTAGGGTTCGAACCCTTGACCTCAGGCTCGCACCCTAACACCCTCAACCATCCTGCCAAGTCTATTTTTCTAATTATATCTCTCCCTGAAATATATTTAACTCGTATTATCTATTCCCATTTTCATCATCTTCTTCTTTATGGAACCAACCAAGAATCAAGAATCAAATTTATCATAATAAACAAGGATTCAGAAAATGGTTTCATAACTAATGATATACATGTTTGTATATTTCAATAAGCGAAATAAATAAGAAAAAAAAATAGAGATTAAGAGTGCTTCTGTTTCGACGCTGGTATAACAAAAAAAAAATTTGATTTGCAAAATGGTAATGTTTTAAATAAATCTTTCAACACAAACCATGTCTCAAATCATCTTTAAAAACTTTCTACATTGCTAATTTAACCGGACTCATAACATATAACACGAATTTGTTTGAAGAACATAGTTTGACTTTTAATAACCAAAAGCTTTGACTTCGAAATTCTTACTTAATTCAAGGAATTAAGAGTTGAGAATTTACAGGGAGATTAAATGGGTGATTCCTAAGACATCTGCATTTAAAGATTTTTAAGATTGGATCGAAAATGAATTCTGGCTAAAAAGTGTATTACACAGGTACCGGCGGTAAAAATAAAAATAAAAAAATATATATGTTCTCTGATTTTTACGAATGGTAGGCTGAGTATATAATCCATTGATTGAATGATTTAGCATCAATAATAAAAGAAATTTTGTTTTGTTGTGGTTGGAAGTGGACACAGATTCACGAGAAAAGGAGGGATCAGAGAAAGATAATACAGAAAAGAAAGAAAAAAAATAAAAGGTGAAAGAGATGGGAAAGAAAAAAATCAACGGTTTCTTCTAATATTTGTTACATATTATACGGAGTAATTAATTTTATTATTTATAACATATTAATCTTAATACTAATAATAATAATAATGAAATAATAATAATAATAATAATAATAATAATAATAATAATAATAATAATAATAATAATAATAATAATAATAATAATAATAATAATAATAATAATAATAATAATAATAATAGTAATACCACTAGTTCTAATAAATAAACTAATAATAATATTAACTATCAATAAAAATGATAATAATAATGCTAATAATAACTTTACTTAATATATCATTGGTACTATTAATGATAACAGTAATTATAATATATAACTTGTTCATATCAAACTTTCATATATATCTATGTATTATATTTTTAAAAACAATAAGATTCATAATACTAGTAATAATAAAGATATAACATATTTCATGTATCAAATTTTACATCTTTATATCATATAATAATATTAATAATACTGATATCAATATAAATATTAGTATTTATTTTAAGTAAAAAATAATAATAACATTATTAATATAGTAACTATATTTTGACTTGTAATTACATATATTAATATTATATATTATTAATGATATAACATTTAATGTTTACGTTTATATAATATTTATACATTTTAACCATATACATGTAATAATAATTATGTATAGAGATTTTGTGTAAACTCAAGCTATTATATTTTAAATATCAAAATATATTAATTAGATATATTTTGAATAAATAAACTCATAATATAATACTATACGTTTTGTATTTTGTTAACGTTGATCCATCATATTCGAACTCCATTATATTTAATATACCCTAAACATTCAACATAACAAGTTTTAGTTTTGAATTAATTTTCATACTAACTAAATCACAATATAATTTATTAATATATTTAATTTATTATATATAATTATTTACACACATAATTATCTATACATACCTTTCTGTTTACAATTAAAGGTTCGTGAATCGTTAGAAACAGTCAAAGGGCAATTGATTACATAAATATAGTTTCAAAATTTTCGAGACTCAATAATACAGACTTTGCTTATCGTGTCAAAATCAAATAAATATCAAGTTTAAATTTGTTCGGAAATTCCCGGGTCGTCACATTATGGGTGTGGGAAACAGGGTCATTATAAGAGTCAGTGCCCGAATCCAAAGAAAAATAACGGATCTGCACGTGGAAGAGCATTTATTATTAATGCTAGAGAGGCGTGTGAAGACCCGGAGCTTGTTACGGGTACGTTTACCATTAATAACTTAGCAGCATCTATTATATTTGATACTGGTGCCGATAGAAGTTACGTGTGTAGAGACTTTTATGCTAAATTGAATTGTTCATCATTACCTCTAGATGCTAAGTACATGATTGAGTTAGCTAATGGTAAACTAATTAAAGCCGATAAAATTTTCCGTAATTGTAAAATAAATTTAGCCGGAGAAACGTTTAAAATTGATTTGATACCCGTAGAATTAGGAAGTTTTGATGTAATAGTCGGCATGGACTGGATGTCCAAAATAGGAGCTGAAGTTGTGTGTGCCAAGAAGGCAATTCGCATTCCTCGTAAGGATAAAACGCCGGTAATGATTTATGGAGAGAAGGGTAACTCAAAGCTAAAACTCATTAGCTGTTTGAAAGCCCAAAAGTGCTTGAAGAAAGGGTGTTATGCTATCCTAGCACATGTTAATAAAGTGAAAAAGAAAGAAAAAGAGAAGTGCATCAACGACGTGCCTGTGGCAAGAGATTTTCCTGAAGTCTTTTCGGAAGAGTTGCCGGGATTACCTCCATTTAGATCTGTAGAATTTCAAATAGATCTAGTACCAGGAGCTGCACCAGTGGCTCGTGCTCCATACAGACTTGCAACATCTGAGATGAAAGAGTTACAAAGCCAGTTACAAGAATTACTGGACCGTGGTTTCATTCGACCGAGCACTTCACCGTGGAGAGCTCCGATTTTATTCGTCAAGAAGAAAGATGGATCCTTCTGAATGTGTATAGATTATCGTGAATTAAATAAGTTAACTATCAAGAATCGGTATCCACTACTAAGAATTGACGACCTATTTGATCAACTGCAAGGATCATGTGTTTACTCAAAAATCGACCTAAGATCGGGCTATCATCAACTACGCGTCAAAGAAGAAGATATTCCAAAAACTGCTTTCCGGACACGCTACGGTCATTACGAATTTTTGGTCATGCCGTTTGGATTAACGAATGCGCCAGCTGTATTCATGGACCTCATGAATCGAGTTTGTAGTCCGTATTTAGATAAGTTTGTTATCGTTTTCATTGACGATATTCTCATCTATTCCAAAAATGAGCAAGAGCATGAGCAGCATTTAAGGTTGGTATTAGAATTGTTAAGAAAAGAACAGTTATACGCCAAATTTTCTAAGTGTGCTTTTTGGTTGAAAGAAGTGCAATTTCTTGGCCACGTTGTTAGTAGCAAAGAAATTCAGGTTGATCCAGCTAAAATTGAGGCCATTGAAAAATGGGAGACTCCTAAGACA